>NW_026872998.1:0-14230 GCF_032173495.1 Musca vetustissima | reverse complement strand
AAGTAAAATATTTTGCCAAGTTAGAAAACGTGTCGGAAATCTTCGAAACATCGAAATTCATCTCAATTTTTGCTTGGACAAAACAAGAAAAATATAAAAATCGCTAAGAACAAATATAGCAAATTATCAATGATTAGGAAAATAATTTATCACCGAAAACGGTATCGGAGAAATATTCCATGAATTAATCAGTGATTTCTTGAATTATAAGTCAGTTTTATGCAACTAAATCAGCAGAGTCAGTACATCACGGAGGAAGGCAGCAATATAACATTATAACATTTTAACGGAGTTGCTGAGAGGGTTATCGAATATAACCTCAGGATCATGAGCTGTGGTAACAGGCCTACACACGCGGAAACCGTCAAGAAAGCCATTTATATCCTGAAAAGAATCGAAAAGGAAATTGGCTTTCGTAATCAAAAATAATATTTATAGGAATAAATTAAAAAGTTGGTTAAGTTCTGTGAAATCGAGAATAAAGCGTTTTTTAAAAGGTGCGTGTGGGATGTTCCACTTCCCTTCAAATTCTATCGAATTCCGAATGAAAATTGTAAGCGTTTTTAAAAAAGTGCGTATGGGAGGTTCCACGCTCCACAAGGTGCATCAAAGACCCAATGTTAGGCCGATTGACATAAACTTTTGCACAACGTACTGAAGTCTGCATAGACTAACATGTTGAAATCGGTTCATATTTAGTTTATGCACGATTAGTATATGCTAATGTGTGTCATGTTTTGTTGGAATAGGTTCAAATTTAGATATAGTTCCTATATATTGTTTCGTCCGATTTGAAGCAAATGTTGCACCAAAGACCCAATATTAGGCCAATTCACACAAAAATTTGCACGACGTACTAAAGATGAAATCAGTTCAGATTTAGATATAAGTCTCATATATATTTTAGTCCGATGTTAGTCAAATGGTGCACCAAACTCCTCATGTTTATCAGATTGCCACGAAATTGTACACACCGTGTAAAATTAAGCCTATAATAACGTTATTGCGTTTTGTAGAAATTAGTACAGATGAAGACATAACTCACATATATATTTTCGACAAACATCATGGAAATCGTGCACCAAATAATCAAAGGATGTCCTATTGAGATTTGATTCTAATCTATTTACATATATAATTTTGTCCCATTGTAAACAAACGACCCTAAATCTGCCCGAATGAAATGATATTTATCATTGGTTGTAGAATGACATGTGTGTCGATTTATTTAAGTCGGTTCACATATAGATAAATATCGCATTTTAAACTTCGTCCACTTTCATTTCAATGGTCGTTCAAAAATGCGACGTCTATTAGCATATCTGTTGAATATTCACATAGTGGTGGAGGCTATCATAAAGTCGGGCCGTCCAACCTTGCTACTGGGTATACAGATTGTATGTTATTATTCTCTAAAACTATGAATCACCAACAGAAAATCAACATTTATTTTTCTCGAAATTTTGTTTCGACAAATGTACATTAATCGACCATACTAAGTAATACACTGCTTGATATATTATTTTCACATTGTCCGACTTGTTTGTCTACAAGTGATTCTCAATATAATATGCACATGCTGATCGATTGGCTATTCTTTCCGTTGTTTTATTTGTGTTCATTTAGATTATTTTCACAAAAGATTTTCTCATAATAATCTATTTTCATGGATAGCGATTATAAACAATTTATTGTTTAGATAATTTACGAATCGCGTGCACGTTTATGACTAATAGTGTAGTGTTAATAATAATACTACCTATAAAAACACTAATATTAAAAACAAATAAAAACATGATTTTCGAAAATTGTTTATAAACAATATATTTTTAAACAAACAAAATACTTTAGAACACAGACGTTGGCGCGTGACGGATTGTACAAAACTGTTTCGTTAACACATGGATTATCCTATACAAATTCGTCATTATTAGAGTGGAAATAAATCAATGATTATTTAGTATATCAACTTTGAGGCTAGATCGACAATCTGATTATATAACGTAATAATAATTCATATAATTCAGTAAGGGGCTTTTAGGAGATTCTCGTACTCATTATTTTCAATAGAAATAAACAAGCTACCAATATTTAAAATAAACATGTGTGACTAAATTCCTCGAACTCTACAAAATCCAGTAGTGTTTAACCCTACGATCAGTATCAACTATACTACTGTTTTAAACCATTTACAATTGACCGGAAACGGTCAGAATTGGCCGACAAGAGAGGTGTTGTGTTCCACCAGGACAACGCTAGGCCACACACATCTACAGTGACTCGCCAGAAACTTCGGGAGCTTGATTGGGAAGTTTTAATGCATCCGCCATACAGTCCAGACTTGGCACCAAGTGATTATCATTTACAGTGACTCGCCAGAAACTTCGGGAGCTTGATTGGGAAGTTTTAATGCATCCGCCATACAGTCCGGACTTGGCACCAAGTGATTATCATATTTTTCTTGCATTGCAAAATTTCTTAAATGATAAATGTGAAAATCGCCTACTAGAGTTTTTTGCAAATAGAGAGCAGGACTTTCCCCAAACTAATACAAGTATTTTGATCTACATATTGTGATAAAAAGGATCATCATAGCGTATAAGTTATATGTTTGTTGATGGGATAACTTATACGTCATACGGCAATGTGGCTAAACTTAATTTCATATTTTCTGAAATTTGACCACAATAATTTTTAACACAATAAATATTATATATTACTTGAAGAGCTCTTGCAAATTTCAGAAAATGCACGTTAACATATAAAAATCAATTAAGAAAGTATAAATGTCGGACGGGGCCGACTATATTATATTCTTCCCCACTTTGGAAATATTCAAAGATTCGTATGTTAAGATCAGAGATGGCCTGTCAGAAACAGTGACGTAAATGACATAAATTTCCGACGTATAATACATACGTCAGAAACGTCGGAAACCTACCCAAATCCATTAGGTTTTTGACAAAATAGCAATTTCCATTAATCAATCTGGATATTACGCATGCTTAACTCAAATTAATATAAAATTTCAAAATTTTCTTCTCAAAAAAATTTAGTAATTTTTACCAGTTCTAGCAAGGTATAATGAGATATATGTAAAAATAATATGTATTCTTGAAAATAACTGTATATGCTGATAATATTGAAATAAATGACGTTTACTACATTTATTACATTTTATACAGGTATATGACGTTTTCGACGTTTACACCTTTTTGACAGTCGAAAACCAAAAAATTCGTCACACGGACCATCCCTGGTTAAGATTCAGCAATATACATATATACCGATTTAAACCGATCTTAACAAAAATCTCCACTCTAGTGATTTTTTGTATGTAAATATATATATATATATACAGTGACGAAAGAAATGAGTACATGTTTGTGCATTGGACACTTTTTACGTCATAAAAATAAAAAAATAAAAGCAAATTCCAAAATTTTGTTTGTATTTTATAACGTATTCCGTACCTAACAAATCAACCTAAAATTAAAGAATTTAACTCTTTAATTTCTAAGAAAAAAACACAAAAAAGTAAATTAACTCCAATGTAGTCACTTTTGCACTTTTTAAAAAATTTGCAACATTTGAATATTTTTATTAATTATAACGTAGTTTTATATTTTTAATGTATGATTTATGAAATTTGACATATTTTCAACCAAATTTAGTACAATTTCTTTGGAATTATTCTTCCAATCACCTCAGATCCACTGCCAAAGTTCGTCCAAATTATTAGGGGCTGATTGGTACAGTCCCAACTCTGTCTTTGCGATTGGCCCCAAATTATCGTTTGGATTGATGTCGAAACTTTGTGGTGACCACATTGTTAATTCTCTTCACGCCGTTCAATGACTAACAGGTTTGACGAGTACTTACGAAGCATATTTTGGTGTTAAAACGTGTCAAATTACATTTCATTTATCATTAGACGTGGATCCACACAATTTATAAGCGGTGTACGACCTCTAATTTCAGGTTTGGGAACAACGGAACACCGTTTTTGTACCCATATGACCAATAATTGACACAATTTAAGTCCCATTGCAATTTCCAGGGTAGAACAGATTTTTCCGAATGTCCTCTTCAGTTGTTATTAAAATATTTCTTCTTGAATTATTATTATTAGTTATTTATATGATTTTTGTTCAAAACTTTATACAATTTTTTAGTAAACGGGACTTAAATGATGTAAACCGTATATATTTTCTTAAATAAACTAATGAAAACAAAAAAAAAACAGTAAGGAAAGTAGTAAAGTCGGACGGGTCCGATTATATGATACCCTTCACCACTATGGGTATCTTAAGCAGGACTATTAACATGAAATTGGATGAAATAAAATATGCGATATTTATCTAAATGTGAATCTACCTAGATCTATCCATAAAGTATGTAAATCGACTTCAAACAAATATAAATAAGTCATCCGTTGGGCTATGTCTGTACTTCTACAAAACGCAACTACGTAATTCTATGCTCAATTTTGTAAGTTGTGCAAAATTGATGCCCAATTTACTTGAAATCGGGCGAAAATATATAAGGAAGCTCTATCCAAATATTAAGCGATTTCAAACAAATTTGTCACAGGTTAGGTTATACTAATTTCAGAACGTTTTGTTCCTATCAGCCTATTGGTTCCTTGGTGCATCAATTACTTAAAATCAATATATAATAAAAGGGAGCTATATCTAAATCTGGACCTCAATTCAGTACGTTATGCCAAATTTCGTGCAAATCGAAAGATATATAGCGACTTTGGTGCACCATTTACATGAAATCGGACGAAAGTATATATGGGAGCTATATAGAAATCTGGACCGATTTTCTTGAAACATGGCAGACATCACTCTAGGCTCACTTCAGTACGTTATGCCAAATTTCGTGCAAATCGAACGATATATAGGGACTTTGGTGCACCATTTATATGAAATCGGACGAAACTATATATGGGAGCTATATCTAAATCAGGACCGATTTTCACGAAACTTGGCAGACATCATTCTAGGGACTTTGCGGCACCATTTACATGAAATCGGACGAAACTATATATGGAAGCTATATCTAAATCTGGACCGATTTTCTCGAAACTTGGCAGACATCATTACAGATCTAAATGATTAGGCTGTACCAAATTTCGTGCAAATCGAAAGATATATAGGGACCGTTTACATTAAATCGGTTAAATATATATATGGGAGCTATATCTAAATCTGAACCGATTTTTCCCAATTTCAATAGGGTTCGTCCTTGGGCCAAATAAGTGACTTATGCCAAATTTCATCCAATTCGGATCATAAATGCGACCCTGTGTTTACAATTTAACATGGACAGACATACGGACAGACGGACGGACATGCATAAATCGACTAAAAAAGTGATTCTATGCATATTCTCAAAAGGACATAATACCCAGTACCACAGTGCGGTGAAGGGTATAAAAATATTTAAAAAAACGTAATTTTACATTCCTTTTCCGCACATTATTAAAAAAATGCAGACGTGCAAAATTGAGTACATCAGTTATTTTTAAGAGTTAGATTTTTAAATTTAGGTTGTTTTGTTAAGTACAAAATACCCAATAAAATGCAATCAACATTTTTGAAATAATTTTTTTAGTTTTATTTTTATGACGTAAAAAGTGTCCAAAATGCAAACATGTACTCGTTTCTGCTCGCCACTGTATATATGAAAAAAACTTCCCACAACAATTCTATATATATCCTGAAATGTATTCCTACAAAATATATATTCTTTTCAATGAGATTGTTTAATCCAGTTTCTCAAACACACCTTCACACAATTTACTTGTAGTGCACTATTTCGCTTCAATATGTAAAAAATCTAATTACATCACCTGTGTGTTTTTCTTAATCATTGCATTTTATAAAAGAACATTTTATAGATAAATCAGTCTCCACCTCAAACACATTCAGGGAGAATTGCCTTCAATCCATCGTCGCCAAATGACATCGTACGATATAAGATGACAAAAGAGAAAGTAGAAATACGTTACATTTTACATCTTACTACCTCACTTCATTCTTGGAATAATGACATTATGGACTGGTCTGTCATACATCGACTTCAGGTTAGAGTGGCAGCTTAAATGATGCACTTTAAGTTCTAGGAAAATATCACAGAATGTGATTTATGTGTTCAAATGCTTTGAATTCTTAAAAATAGAAATTTCTCAAAACTCATTTAAGGGAACCCCCCCATTCCCTTAAGTGGAGTCTTATGTAAAATATCAAACAACAGCATTACATGTGAAATGTACCAGTAGTCGGAATTTAAGGGGTTTTAGTATATTCAATTGACCATCACTCCGAGTGTAGTTGTTCGAATGTTAGTGGGCACGGGTATATCGAAACTATACCAAAACGTGGATCGATATATCCCCGGTATGAGTATCCCCATATGAGGCCTACTCCGTACTTGGTTCAAAGTTGATCATTTCTGGTATGAAGTTTTATTTCACAATGATGATTCAAAACACTAAACTAAGGTACATTTGCCCAAACTTTCCAAAGTACCGTATATTTGAAGACAATGATGAATTCGCAACTTTAAAATTTGTATTTAAAATATTTATTTGTTGTGAGAAATATTTATTGATTTCTAGTAGTTTTAGCGATTAATGGTCATTTGGACATTTATATTGTATATCAAGGTGATTTTTGAACATACTCAGCTCATACTCAGCTCTGATGCAGAATTTTAATTATATTTTATTATATATTCTTGAACAGGGTAAAATTCTAATACCCTAGACAGACGACAGCCTTAATTTGCATTAAAAAGTTCTTAATTTGAATTAAAATTTACCCCTGACAGACGAGAGTTTCTGCATTTATGAACCAGTTTTTTGTTTCAAAACTATTGTTTGTCTGTGTGTAGGAAGAAAATATTGACATTTGTTTACAATATTTTTTAGGATTACATCTTTTTGAAATTGATACATGGCAGGAAGGAAAACTAACAGCAATAATGAAGATAAAACAGCTCCAAATTTGAAGAAATGTTGAATTTTGCCTTTATTTCTAATTTTTATTTTCGTAAACGTAAACAAATTTGACAACAATCAATTTATGTTCTACAGCATTGCCATATTGAAATTGCTTAATTCAGTATAAATTCAGTTTGATTTTGTGCATTAACAACACATAAAAATGAGGATAATGTACAAGTTAATTTGAATTAAGGCTGTTAATGCAAATTAAGGCTGTCGTCTGTCTAGGCTATAAGACGATCTAGCCATGCCCGTCCGTCTGTTGTAATCACGCTATCTGCTGAAGGAATTGAGATAGGGTGCTGAAATTTTGCATAGGGTTGTCTTTTGTCTACAGGCAGGTCAAGTTCGAAGATGGGCTTTATCGGTCCACCTTTAGGCATAGCTCCCATATAAGGGTACCCCACAATTTTCGGTATTTTGGGGTTCTTGAAAGTGTTTTTCAACCAAATTCGCTGAAATTTGGTACGTTGTGTTCTTATTGGGTACTAAATGTCTCCACAAAAAATTATGAGTATAGGTCCACTTTTTCAGGTAGCCCCCATATAACGGCACCTTCTAACTTTCAGTATTTTGGGGGGTTTGATCGTATTTTTAAATCGAATTGGCTGTAATTTAGTACTATGAGTTCTTAATGGGTACCAAATTTCTCCACAAAAAATTATGAATATAGGTCCATCTTTTCGGGTAGCCCCCATATAAGGGTACCCCCAATATTCGGTATTTTGGGGTTCTTGAGCGAGTTTTTGAACCGAATTCGCTGCAATTTGGTATTTTGTAGTCGTATATGGTAACAAATCTCCCTACCAAAAATTATTTATATTCACCCCCTTTTAGGGGTGGTCCGCATATAACCCCCTTTTTATACCCTTCACCACACTGTGGTACAGGGTCTTTGTGCATATGTTTGTAACAGGCAAAAGGAATCGAGATAGACCCATGGTTCCTTTTGAGAATATGCATAGAATCACTTTCTGAGTCGATTTATGCATGTCCGTTAAATTGTAAACAAAGTACAGGTCGTATTTATGATCCGATTTGGATGAAATTTGGCACAGCTCACTTATTTGGCTCAAGGACGAACCCTATTGAAATTGGTTGAGATTTAGATATAGCTCCCATTTATATTTTCGTCCGATTTAAGGTAAATGGTGTACCAAAGTCCCTAAATATCTTTCGATTTACATGAAATTTGGTATAACCTACATAATTAGGTCTAGAATGATGTGTGCTAAGTTTTGTGAAAATCGGTTCAGATTTAGATATAGCTCCCATATATAGTTTCGGCGGATTTTAGGTAAATGGTGCACCAAAATCCCTGAAAATCATTTGATTTGCACGAACTTTGACATAGCGTATTGAAGTAAGTGTAGAACGGCGTGTGCTAAGTTTCGTGAAAATCTGTTCGATTTAGATATAGCTCCCATATATAGTTTCGCCCGATTTTAGGTAAATGGTGTACCAAAGTCCCTATATATCTTTCGATTTGCAAGAAATTTGGTAGAGCCTTCTGAATTAAGTCTAGAATGATGTGTGCTAAGTTCCGTGAAATTCGGTTCAGATTTAGATATAGCTCCCATATATAGTTTCGCCCGATTTTAGGTAAATGGTGGACCAAAGTCCCTGATTTGCACGAATTTTGGCATAGCATAATGAATTAAATCTAGAATGATGTGTACACCTCCTATATATATTTTCGTCCGATTTTAAGTAAATTGTGCACTAAAGATACATAGGTAGGCCGATTGACACAACGTACTGAAGTTAATATAAATTAATATCTGGCAGGTTTACTTGAAATCGGTTCAGATATAGATATATCGTAGCTTCCATATATCAATGGGTGTCTGATTGAGATTAAATTTTAAACAGTACAGCATACCGAATAGCGTGTGTCAAGATTGCTTTAAATCGATTTACACAAATCTGTCCCACTGTGCGCAAACGACTCTAAACTTACCCAAACGAAATGAAATTTAGCATAGGTTCGAGAAAGACATAAAAATAACATATTTAAGTTCGTTCAATTTCATGTCAAAATTCCTTCAAAAAGATGACGTCTTTTCGGATACATATGTAGAATATACCCAAAGTGGTGAAGGGTATCATACAGTCGGCCCAGTCCGACTTTACTACTTTTCTTACTGGTTTTTATTAAAACGGTTAGCTGACTTGTTCCGTGTTTTGGGGTTATCCCCATATAGCTGTATTCCACCGTAGAATGAGGGATAATTTTATTTAGTCGATTTAGCCATATGTTGTAATCATTTTTCTATCGGAGAATATCGACATAAAAAGTAAAACGTGAGGTTTGGGAATGAACTGTATCGATCCGCATTTAGGCCCAGGTTCTATATAAAACGTCCTACCTATTTAATATTTAGCGTGATGGATGGTATTGGGATTCATGCGTTAACAATATATGTCAACATTTTGGGCTTTTGAGATTTTAGGAAAACCCCCCATTGAAATTACTGAATTTTCTATTATGGTTTACAACAATCGATTGAAAGAATTGCCGTTATATGTATGTTCCCTATGTTTCATTTCAAAATGTTGTCAGTATTAATATGGTGGAGGGTATCCAAAGTTCGCTTTAACGATTTTTTACTTGTTTTTTTAGTATCGTTTAATTTGAATATTCCCCAGGGTACCCGTTATTAATGAATACTTATTGAAAATATGTTCAATTGTCATCATAACGCGACATTCGTTTGCATTGGGGCGTATGACAAACAAAACTTCCATGCCACAAAAGTTTCATTTCATAAAACTTTCTGTCAGTTATTTCAGCTGAAATCAATCATGTAGCACATAAGCCTTTAATTGGAAATTTAATTAAAATCACCTTTGGGTGAAAAATCGATTTTACCCATCCTCAATTTAATAAATATTAAATTATGAAACGGGCTTATTTTGCATTACTTATTTTCATAGTAACCTAGCCGAAGAGGTAAAACTGTTTAGAATACACGCTGTATTTTCTACACCACTGCATGTCGGCAACTGAGAAAAACATATTTCCTATAATATAAATATGTTTATAAAAATCAGTTTTTTATTTTATTTTTATGACAAAAATATGTTTTTGCTTGGGTAATTAGCTTTTTCAGACACACACACACACACAAATATTGTATGTTCATTTATAGATTGCTCTAACTCAATTAATATACATTAGGCTACATTTCTATTTCCACTACAAATATTAAATGCAGTAGGAAACTCCTCGACTCTACTAATATTTGTCCAGACATGTTGCTATTGAATAATGACAGTAACAATAAAAACAGATTTGTATTTTTTTATTAGTCTTATCTAAATGCATTGATTAAGCACTTTTTTGCGTATTACTTTAATAAAATCAGAACAGTTCATTGATTATAACGAAAAAATTGCTGACAGCAAGTAGCACATTGGGAAAATGCCATCATAAGCATGTGATAAACAAATCAGAACACACCATTAACGGTTGAATGATTAACACTGTTTTAATGGATATGTCTGGATTTACACAAAAAAATAGAAAACAAAATTGATTACATGATGGGTAGTATAACAGAGCTGGTTATAGATAACTAATTCAATGCCAACTATAGATAACTAATATAACATCACATGTATTGTTTTGTTGATTGTTGCTAATATAGCAACAATAATTAAACAAAGGTATAATTCGGAATTTGTAAACCAAAAAAAAAAAAAAAAATGTCGGGCCGAACATTTCATACCCTCCTCAACCCGTCTTGGCACTGAAACTTCTACCACAAATATGTCGTCAATAATTTTTGTTTCCATGTATATTCAAATTAAATTGTAGCATAATCCCCTATTTATTTAAACGATTTTGTTATCTCTTCTATATATTCTACTAGCATATACCCGCTACTTTGTCAGCGAATGTGGGAAGTATTTAAAACCCAATAGCAACCAATATTAACACTTTTAGAACCGTTTAGTACCAATGTTCTCTTATAGTACACAACCCTACACACACATTCTGACCGCAAAAGAAATCAAGCTCTATACAAAATTTCGAGTCATTTTTTACCCTTTGTACTCTTGTTAAATTTCCAAATTTTAAATATAGCTTCACCCAAATCCAAATTAAGTACCAGTTAGTAAACATAAATATATAAATTGCCATAACTTCCTACATTAACATACGAATTTCCAACACTTCCCACATACCCAATCTTAATTTCAAATTTCAGGATTCTATCGGTTCACCTAAATCCAATTTGTTTCAAA
Organism: Musca vetustissima; assembly: GCF_032173495.1. Taxonomy (NCBI): domain Eukaryota; kingdom Metazoa; phylum Arthropoda; class Insecta; order Diptera; family Muscidae; genus Musca; species Musca vetustissima. Next base: position 2,964 of record NW_026872998.1, on the reverse strand, counting down.
ATTTAGTGTCGTTTAATACACATAGGTACAAATTTCCATTACTACCTACATCATGCAATCCAATGATCCTAACATCAAATTTCAAGATTCTAGCTCTATCGGTTTACTCAAATCCACATTTGGCACTATTTTGAAACTGTAACCCAAACTGTAACCCTAACTCCAAATTTCAGGATTCCAGCTGTATTGGTTCACCAAGAAAATTAAATTGTACAAAATTTAGTACACATTTGTACGAAGTTTTAAATACCCCAATCCTACACCCCACAATGATCCTAAATCCAAGTTTCATGATACCAATTCTATCGGTTCGCCCACAATTCAAACACATACCCCGATCCTACACCCCCATAGTGATGCTAAATCCATGTTTTAGGATTCAAACTCTATCAGTTCACTCACAATTCAAATTGTACCAAATTTAGTACACAGTAGTACTAATTCCCAAACTTCTTGCATACCCCAATCCTACCCCCCACACTGATCCTAAATCCAAGTTTCAGGATTCCAACTCTATCGGTTCACCCACAATTTAAATTGTACCAAATTTAGTACACATTAGTACAAAATTTTTATACTCCCTACATATCTCAATCTTACACCCAACAATGATCCTGACTCCAAATTTCATGATTCTAGCTCAATTGGTTCACCTAAAATTCAAATTGTACCAAATTTAGTACCAGTTAGTACGAATTTCGAAAACTTCCAACTTAACCCAAACCAACACCCCCACAGAGCTCCAAAATCTAAATTTCATGATTCCAACTCTATCGGTTCGCCCACAATTCAAATTGTACCAAATTTAGTACACAGTGGTACTAATTTCCAAAACGTCCTACTTAACTCAAACCAACACCGCCACAGTGATCCTAAATCCAAGTTTCAGGATTCCAATTCCATCGGTTCACCCACAATTTAAATTGTACTAAATTTAGTACACATTAGTACAAATTTTTAAAACTCCCTACATATCTCAATCTTACACCTCAACAATGATCCTGACTCCAAATTCTATTCTATTCTATTGATTCACCTACAATTCAAATTGTACCAAATTTAGTACCATTTAGTACCCATAAGTAAAAAATCTTAAACTGAGTCAAACTGAATCAATCCTAAACAGAATCAATCCTACACCACTACAGTGATCCTGACTCCAAATTTTATTGTTCACGCTCTATCGGTTCACCCAAATCCAAATTGTACCAATTATAGTACGATTTAGTACTTTTCGTACACATAAGTAACAAATTTCCAAAACTACGTACATATCCCAATCCTATACTCCGACGGTAATGTTAATATCAATTTTCAGAATTCCAGCTCGATTTGTACCTCTAAATTAAATTTGTACCAAAAATCTAAAAATGTCTCAAAAATGTCTTATTGGCTGCGTTTACAGACCGAATAAACATTCAGAAGTTACTGAACTGCTTTCAGACTTACAAAATATTTCAGTGGCATACAATGATATTATTATTTGCGGCGATTTTAACAGCAATATTCTGCTCGAAAATATGTTAGCCGATGAGTTTCAAATGATCGACTTATATCCAGTTAACACCACAAATCCTACTCATTTTCATACTAGTTCGAATAGCCTAATCGACATTATTTTTTCTAACCAATTATCAAAAATTCTACTGTATGATCAGCTATCAGCTCCAGTGTTTTCTAAACACGACCTTCTTTACATGGTTTATGATATTGATGTCATCATCTCAAATGAAACCATTTCATATCGCGATTTTAGCAAAACAAATTATAACCTTTTAAATTACCTCTTATTCAGTATTTATTGGGATGAAATTTATGCCATGACAAATGCAAATGACCAAGTAATGTTTCTCCAAGAAAAATGTTATCTTATTTTGGATGAATGTGTGCCCTTAAAAACATTTTCACCGAAGAATGAAGAGAAACCATGGTTTAATAATCATATCAAAGTTATTATATATAAAAGAGATTATAGCTACAAACGATGGAAAAAATACAAAACACCAGAGCTCTATGAACAATTCAAATCTTTTAGACTTGAAGTAACAAGCTGTATACAAAAGGCTAAATCTATTTACTACAAATACAAATTTTCAACAGCATTAAGCAGCAAATGTAAATGGAAGAAAATACGAGAAATCGGCATTGGAAACAAATCTAGATCCCATTCAAATAATGATATCGATGTTGAAGAGTTAAATCTAAAATTCGTTGGTCCAAACTTGGCCGTCATTTCCGAGAATTTTTACTCACGCTTGAATATTGTTCATAATGAAAATGAATTTTCCTTCAGATGTGTCGAACACACTGAAGTTCTTTCAACATTCAAGGAAATTAAATCGAATGCTGAGGGTATGGACGGTATCAATCCGAAGCTACTAAGATTAATCTTACCAAAAATTCTACCCTACATAATATATATATTAAATATCATTTAAAACACGGTGTTCCCCAAGGATCGGTTTTGGGCCCTCTATTATTTTGCATTTACATCAACGATCTACCGGAGTCACTGACACATTGCAAATTACATATATATGCTGATGATGTTCAATTATATCTAGGATCGAACACAAGAAATTTGCAATTTACGATAAATTTAATTAATGATGATTTGAGAAACATATCTAATTGGGCTGAAAACAACAGGCTAGGAATAAACCCCCTTAAGTCAAAATGCATACACATATGTAGAAACAAACAACAAACTCAAAAAAATGCCTTAAAAATTAATAATTCTACAATTGAATACGTTAGCTTCGCTTCTAACCTAGGAGTGGTATTTAATGAAACGCTGTCATGGTCGACTCACATTAATATAACAGCAGGAAAAGTACATGGAAAGTTACGAAACCTCTGGGCAGTTCATACCTCTACACCCATGGAAATACGCATGTTACTTGCAAAATCATACCTTGTTCCGACTCTTTTATATGGCTCCGAAGTTTTTTACAACTGTGATCA
>NW_026872997.1:0-12500 GCF_032173495.1 Musca vetustissima | reverse complement strand
ATTAGGTCAAGAATGACGTGTGCCAAGTTTCGAGAAAATCGGATCAGATTTATGTATAGCTCCAATATATATTTTCGTCCGATTTTAGGTAAATGGGTTTCCAAAGTCCCTATAAATCTTTCGATTTGTGCGAAATTTGGCATAGGGTACTGAATTCGGTCCAGAATGATGTGTGCTAAGTTTCGTGAAAATGGGTTCAGATTTAGATATAGCTCCAATATATATTTTCGTCCGATTTAATGTGCACTAAAAAACCAAAGATTGGACGATCCGCACACAATTTTGGACAAAGTACTGATGTTACTATAACCTTTCGTGTGTCAAGTTTTCTTGAAATTGCTTCAGATTTATATATAGTTCCTATATGTACTTTTGCCCGATTTTAAGTAAATGGTGTACTAAGGACCCATAGCTAGGCCGATTGGCAAAACGTACTGAAATTAATATAAATTAATCTCGGGTAAGTTTTCTTGAAATCGGTTCAGATTAAGATATAGCATAGCTTCCATATACAATTTCGACCTATTTATGTTGATTGTAAACCAAAAAATCAATGGGTGCTTGATTGATATTACATTTTAAACAGATAAAGATCGCATATTTATGTTCGTTCAATTTCATGTTCCTTCGAAAAGACGACATCTGTAAAGATACATATGTAGAATATCCCCAAAATGGTGAAGGGTATAATATTGTCGGCTCAGTCCGACTTTACTACTTTCCTTACTAGTTTTTAAATTGGGACAGATGCAGACATAGCTTCCATACATATTTCGAACGTGTGCATGATTGAGATTAAATATTAAACAGTGCGGCATACCGAATAGCGTGTGTCAGTGTGCTATAAATCGATTTACATAAATTTGTCCCATTGTACGCAAACGACTCTAAATCTGCACGAATGAATTGACATTTAGCATAGGTTGCAGAAAGGCATGTGTATGGATTGATATTAGTCGGTTCACTTATATATACAGATCATGAGGGTATCATATAGTCGGGCCAGTCCGACTTTACTACTTTCCTTTCTGGTTTTATTTTTGAACGTGAAGGAAGGTATTGTGATGCAAAAATTGAGCTATATCGGCTCTCAATTAGGAATAGCACACCATATAATGATCACTCCAAGTGTTCGGCAATTCCTACACTATGTAATCAATTTTGGTCCCTCTTTATGTACAGCCTCCAAGGACGAACGCATACAATTTTTTTTTGCAATGAAAGTTTTCATATTGAATCCCACCTTCCGAAATAATATCCTGCTATTGTTGTACGCGCGTTACGACAATCGGTATAGGAATACTTTTTGATATGTTCCCTATATTTTCATTTCAAGTAACTATCAGTATACCTATGGTAACCAAAGTTCTGCCCTTAACGCCTTTTTATACCCTACACAACTATGTTGTCAGGGTATTATAGCTTTGTGCAGCCCCAAATGTTTGTAACGCCGCGAAATATTGGTCCTAGACCCACATTTAAGTATACCGATCGTCATATCTCGACTAGCTGAGTCGATCTAGACATGTGTGTCCGTCCGTCCGTCTGTCCATTATAATTTGTAAACACGAGACAGGCCACAGTTATGGACCAATCTTCACGAAATTTTGCATGTAGGATGGGTTCTGGCCAATGAAGACCCCTATTGTTTTTGGAAAAGATCGGTTAATATTTAGTGGATGAAATGGACCAAAAACATTATTTTTGTCGTTTTTTCTGGTCGCTCCAGAGGCCGCAATTATGGCCCAAACACCGCGAATTTTTGCATGGAGAAGGGGATCGGGGCAGAGATTAAGCATGCATGTTTTTATAAAGATCGGTCAATATTTAGCGGGTCAAATGGACCCTGACTTTTGTGTGAAAAATGACAAAATTTGTATTCTATGGCATATATATTTACTCCTGGAGGATGTAGACCCGAGGAGTTGATAGCATATCCAAGAGGAGTGGTTGGGCTTTAAATTGATACCAAATATAGTGATGTATCTACTCAGATGTGGAAGTTACAGTCAAATATTTACAGGTGCTTACGTATTCAGATATTATTTAGTAACCCATTACCACATTAGAGGGGGAAATATCGCGCTGATGGCTTTGAAATTTTTCATGAAGTTCCAGTTATGGTGATGAAGTTCCAGTTTCGGTGATGATCAGATTAAAATTTTGGACCGAAAACTTAATTTTTTGTGTGTTTTCGAGTCGAATATAGTCCGAAAATCACAACACAACCCACGGTGAAGGTAATCTGGACAAGTAATTAGAAGAACTGTACTGAACATTCGAAAAAAGTAAGGAAGAGGTGTTGTTGACCTCTAATCGGACAAGAGGGGGCAAATGTCACGAAATATTACTCAGACTCGGAATAAACATCCTCAGAAAGTTAGAGTTCGTGGTAGTTGTGTAGGGTATCGTATGGTCGGCCCCGTCCGACTATACTGCTCCGCTCACTGGTTTTACTTGTTTTTATTTATATTTTAATTTCTTATTCTTCATAACATATATCCATTTATACACCTATTGCATCACACAAACACATATATATATAGGAAATTAAGGTCAATATAAAGAAATATTTGTACTTTCGTCTTCGTTGTATGTACTTTCTTCACATCTTGCAACAAGAGAATAAGTAACCAAAAATGTACATTTAAATTTCACAAAAACCTTGAATTGCTTCAGCCATGATTACCCAAATAGTAAGTGGTATTTGTAACTCTTACCATTGTCATTAAATTTCGAATTGGCACATTTTCGAAACCTCTACCTTGTTGCTTGTTACTCTTTAAGGTCACTTACATAATTGGCTATTTATTCCATTGAAATACACATCCCAGTCGAAAAGTGTTACATTGCCATATTTGTAGGACATTCAACCTCATGCAATCACAAGCAACACTTGTGTTCTTTCCTGCACTTGTGAATCCAAGTAATTAGTACACAAAATGTTCACTCGAAATCTTGTGTGTGTGTGTGTGGTTTGTTGCATCTTTTTTTCTGGTTTATCGACAACATGAACTTTGACCATTGCAAAACAAAGTTGGCAAGTACACCACAACTGTTGACAATTGGTCTACTTTTGTAAAGGTTGTTTTGCTCCTTACAAGCAATACTAACACCAACACCCAATGATAAACGATATTGTGGCATCCGGGAAACGAAGGCTAGATATTTCGTTTCACTACATGTTTAGTTAATATGTGGTAAACCTAATGGGAGGACGAATTTTGAAACTGCAACAATTTCAACTGCTGTAATTGTCGTTATAAAAAATCCTTAAAAAAGGTTAACAAAATCGCAAGAAAAAAAGGAAAACTACAAACATTTAGGAATACGCAAGAGATGTTGCCATATAAAGATTCGACCTAAAGACCTAAAGATTCGTCACAAGGACCATGCTTGATATTTGTTGCGTAATTCACAAAAAATCGAATTAATATATATATATATATATATATATTTATTTATAAGCTATATATAATTCGATTTAAATCGAAATATCGGGGTGAACAGCTCCTACTTCTTCACAAGGAAAACATAAGACAGCCTTTTCTCACTAAGGTGAGAGTAAAGCAAGGGTGCCTTATGTCATCGCGTGAAGCCGGCTCTCAGAGAGGAGGCATAATAAAAAAATTAAAAAACCTGTAGAGATTGACTAGCACTGTTGGATCAATATTAAGAAAACTTAAGTCATGAACATTAACATCACTAGCACAAAAATCGTCATAGGTTACTTAAGGGATATTCCGTCACCAGTTATTTAGCAGGTGTATTCGGTAACCTTCGTCCATTGTGCTTATCCTGCGTACGTGAAGATGAGATGATAGAAGAGAGGACAATGAAAGATAATCACGATAAAAATAGTTTTATGGGTTTTACTCCCGGTGGTGTTCCTCTGTATACAGAAACTTCTCCAATATGCGAGTTGATGACCCAGATTTGCAAAATTCCATCAATCCATTATGTTGGGTAAGAAGACATCGGATTCTTCTCATCTTTCTTGCTTGGGGACTTATAATGATGTGAATTTTGTATATGGCCATCGAAGTCCTTATACATGGGGAAGTGAGTTGTTTATATAAAGTCGAGTCAAATGAACTCCCTAATTCCAAATCTGGTTGTATATTTAACTCCTTGAATTGACTGGCTGAAATAAACCCAAGACCTACGTTTAGCCTACTTTATATTTTTGTTTATACCCTTCACCACACTGTGGTACCGGATATTATGTCTTTGTGCATATGTTTGTAACAGATTTATCGGTTTAATCGGTTCAGATTTATCTTTAGATTTGCATGAAATTTGACACAGCGCAATGATGTGTGCTAAGTTTCATGAAGTTCTGTTTAGATTTAAATGTAGCTCCCATATATTTTTTTGTCCGATTTTACATAAATGGTGCACCAAACTCCTAATATTTGTCCGATTAACACGAAATTTTGCACAACTTATCAAATTGAGACTTGAATGACGTTATTGGGTTTTGTTGAAATTGGTGCAGATACATCCATAGCTTCCATATGTACTTCGATCGGGTGTCTGATTGAAATTAAATTTTTAACAGTGCGGCGTACCGAATAGCGTGTATCAATTTTGCTATAAATCATTATGAATAAAATTGTCCCATCGTACGCAGACGATTCTAAATCTGCCCAAATGAAATTAAATTTATCATAGGTTTCAGAAAGAGATGAGTACGTTCCTTCGAGGGAACATTCATTCAATTGTAAGGATACATAAGTACAATACACCCAAAGTGGTGAAGGGTATTATATAGTCGGTACAGTCCCACTTTACTACTTTCCTTACTGGTTTACTTATTGAAATGGATTTGTTGTATGATTTGCAAGCAGTTTTTGTCAAGACTACAAGTTTCTTGGACCACCATACCGGCTGAGTATACTTCCTATGTGACTGAGCGAGAATTCTTATATCATCTTATATATTTCTTTTCCCAACTTCTTCGCCCGTTTTCAGATCATATAGACCAACGGGTGAATATGCTTTTTAACAGTGAACTTATATCTCAATTTAATTTCCGAATATTTCTGTAAGACTTCTGTTTCACTCCAGGCGTAGGAATCCAAGAGAATATCAGAGAAAAATTCTACATTTGGAGGGTCGGGCGCCTCGTAGAGCAGATAAAATAAGAGAATAATAAAAAGTCTCCTGTGTTTTCTATTAAGTCTCACCGTGGTTGTGTATCTATGGCTGAAATTTTAAACACGTGTTAAGTTCTTCTCTCTACTGGAGGCATTGAAAACCTTATAGTTTTTGCAAGTTAATCCAATTACTGAAGAAGGTGAGGATAAGGTGGATAGTTTTTGATATCAGATATCCAGGTCAATAACGGTTTGAAAAATAATACTAATACTAATAATATAGCTGGATAATAAAAATATTCTTTAAAAACCAAGCATTTGACGTTCTGAAAATATTAATTAAAAGTATATAAATTTTAAAAAAGTTCTATTAATTAAAATTTCAAGAAACTGCACATTTAACCTCTTCTGCAAATTCTCTCTGTACACGTTTTCAATAAAGCAGCAGCACTGCTCCTTTTTGTGGAATACATAAAATAGGTTTTCAGTTTTTTCAGCTGCTGCATCTTTCAGCCATGAATAAGTTGAATGTTTCCATTCAAGCAAAGAATGAATACATAACTAGACCACAAAGTATAATAGCGAAACTTTAGCTCGGTTGCAATAAATAACAAAGTGTTAGGCATTTGAACTTTCCAAGTATTTACCTTGGCTTGAAATTGAACATACATTTCGAAATGAGCAATAAGAAATATTGCAAACCGCTATTATGTTGAACAATTTGCGCTTAAAATGCAAATTTTGATTCAATGAAATGAAGAAAATTAAGTTTTCAATTAAGAAATTTCGGATTTAGTTTTTGGAATAAGAGGTCATCAATATATATCAAGAAGAAGAAGATTCCTTCCTGAAGATTTCTTAGAAAACGTACTTGATGAAGAATGACTATTGATTAATTATGTTTCCTACATCCTTCAATAATTCTTGGTAAATTTGAGGTAATAGGGTTCAGAATATTTATGTTCACATATTCATTCACATGCCCTCTACTCCAAATTTTACGCAATCACAATCAACGTTGTTGTTGTTTAAATATTCCTCATTTAAAAATACACATACAATGTTATTTGACTTGCCGTTTGCCTCAAATTAGTGTCTATCAGTAATTAAGTGTATTCATCAGAATCCAGCGATTGTTTTCCCAAAATGAACAGTTTTATAGTAAAAGTAAACCAGTAAGGAAAGTAGTAAAGTCGGACTGGGCCGACTATATGATACCCTTCACCACTTTGGGTATATTCAACAGATGTATCCTAAGATGTATCCTATCGACGCACCAATTACATAAAACCGGACGAAAATTACATAAAACCGGACGAAAAAAAAATAGCTCACGTCATTCAGTACGCTATGACAAATTTCGTGCAAATAAAATGATTTTCAAAGACTTTGGTGCACCATTTACCTAAAATCGGGCGACTATATATATATATATATATATATGGGAGCTTTATATACATCTGAACCGATTTTCATGAAACTTGGCACACATTATTATAGACGCAATTCAGCACGCTATGCCAAATTTCGTGCAAAGATATATAGGGTCTTAAAAGCACCAATTACCTTAGATGAAAATATATGTGGAATCTATATCCAAATTTGAACCGATTTCAACGAAACTTTTCACAGGTTGAGTTATACTAAATTCAGTACGTTTTGTTCTTTCAATCATATATTGGTTCCTTGGTGCGTCAATTACTTAAAATCAATCGATCTATGCAATATTAGAACATTGGTACATTATTTACATTAAATCTGACATATATATATATACTAGCGGGCCCGGCAAACGTTGTCTTGCCTAACAATATTGTTGATGTATAATTTTCGGCATTTTAGGTTGTTTTTATACCCTCCATAATAAGGTGATTTGTATATATTTTTGTAACATCTTGGTATTTATCAGAGCACACATAGGGTAACATTACAAAACTGAATTTGATGTTTATGAGTGAGTTTTGTTGCTCCCTCCACGATTTAAGATATAAATTTTATATTTGCACATACATTTGTACTACTCATAAGATGGCCAAGCGTTGTCCTGTTGAAACACGACACTTCCCCTGTTGGTCAATTGCTATCTTCAAACGGTACAGTTGTTGGCAGTAGAGATCAGAATTTAGCGTTTGGCCATATGAAAGCAACTCATAATAAATAATCCCCTTCCAGTCCCACCAAATGCATAACCGAACCTTCCTGGTCGTTAGTCCTGGTTTGGTCACCGTTTGAGTTGCTTCACCGCTCTTTGACCACGATCGTTTTTGCATAGGGTTATCGTATGTGATCCATTTCTCATTTCCAGTCACCATCCGTTTATAAAAATTAGAGTATCTCATTCCGTTTGGTCAAGGCTTCGCAGATGGAAATTCGATCCATTCCATTTTTTCTGTTAATTGGTGAGGCACCCAAACATTGAGCTTCTTTTTGAATCCAGCTTTGTGTGAATGGTTTAATTTTTAGCTCCTGGACGATGTTGTCAAGGAAACTTGGCATAAAGGACTCTAGGCTCTATTAAGTACGTTATGCCAAATTTCGTGCAAATCGAAATATATATAGGGACTTTGGTGCATCACTTACATCAGATCGGACGAAACTATATATGGGAGCTATATCTAAATCTGGACCGATTTTCACGAAACTTGGCAGACATCACTCTAAGCTCAATTAAGTACGTTTTGCCAAATTTCTTGCAAATCGAAAGATATATAGGGACTTTGGTGCACCATTTACATAAAATCGGACGAAAATATATATGGGAGCTATATCTAAATCTGGACCGATTTTCAGGAAACTTGGCAGACATCATTCTAGGCTTAATTCATTACGCTGTGCCAAATTTCGTGCAAATCGAACGATATATAGGGACTTTGGTGCACCATTTACATAAAATCGGACGAAACTATATATGGGAGCTATATCTAAATCTGGACCAATTTTTGCGAAACTTGGCAGCCATTATTCTAGGCTTAATTCATTACGCTGTGCCAAATTTCGTGCAAATCGAACGATATATAGGGACTTTGGTCCACCATTTACCTTAAATCGGACGAAAATATATATGGGAGCTATATCTAAATCTGAACCGATTTTTCTCAATTTCAATAGGGTTCGTCCCTGGGCCAAATAAGTGAGCTGTGCCAAATTTCATCCAAATCGGATCATAAATGCGACCTGTACTTTGTTCACAAAAATACATGGACGGACAGACGGACGGACGGACAGACGGACATGCGTAAATCGACTCAGAAAGTGATTCTATGCATATTCTCAAAAGTAACTATGGGTCTATCTCGATTCCTTTTGCCTGTTACAAACATATGCACAAAGACATAATACCCTGTATCACAGTGTGGTGAAGGGTATAAAAAGGATATACAAGAACATAAAACGGTAGTTTGTCAACAACCCCATGATAATTCTACACAGACATGCAGGATATTTAAACGTGTGAGTTATTACCGTTTTCCCACCGTTTCGCTGGAAACAAAATAAACTAGCACGCATACATATAAACATTGACAATTTTCGTATAAATTCACGCAACACATCAGCCACATACCACTCAAATTTCATGGTAGTTGCTAACACTGCAGCATTCACCTAAATCCGAGCGCCATGCACGCAAATCAGTGGCATGCAATCGTATAAATTCACACAACACATCAACCACATATCACTCAGGTGAAATTTGGACACATTTTTATACCCTCCAACATAGTATGGAGGGTTCTTGAGCGCGTTTTTCAACCGAATTCGCTGAAATTTGTTGCATTGCGTTCTTATTGGGTACTAAATGTCTCAACAAAAAATTATAAATATAGGTCCACTTTTTCTGATAGCCCCCATTTAACGGTAACGGTATATAACCCCATTTTTATACCCTCCAACATAGTATGGAGGGTATATTAATTTTGTCATTCCGTTTGTAACTCATCGAAATATTAATTTCCGACCCTATAAAGATGAACTAGCCATGTCCGTCCGTCTGTTGTAATTACGCTATCTTCCGAAGGAATTGAGATGGGGTGCTGAAATTTAGCATAGGGTTGACTTTTGTCTGCAGTTCCAAGATGGGATATATCGGCCAACGTGTAGGCATAGCTCCCATATAAGGGTACCCTCCAATTTTCGGTATTTTGGGGTTCTTGAGCGCGTTTTTCGCTGTAATTTGGTACATTGGGTTCTTATTAGGTAATAAATTTCTCCACAAAAAATTATGAATATAGGTCAATTTTTTTCGGGTAGCCCCCATATAAGGTTACCCCACAATTTTCGGTATTTTTGGGGTTCTTGAACGCGTTTTTCTCTTGTAATCATTTCACCTGCGGAGGATAGAACGTTAGGTTCGATAATGTACTATATATGAACTATAGCCCGGATTTAGGCCTAGGCATAGCCCCTGTGTGGACGTACCAGAAAGAGTGGACCGATATTTCCCATTTTCGAACTTGAACAAAGTTTGGAATAAATAATAAGATAGACAAAGTTTGGATGAAATCAAAATTTTTTGAAATGGATTTGGTCCAAAAAAAAAAAAAAAAAAAAAAAAACAAGTTTATTATCCAAAAATAACAGAGCCAATTCGGTTGAAAAATACACTTGTGTACATTGGAATACCTAAAATGGAATGACGTCATTAAATGGAAAAGGTCAAAATTATATTTAATTTATAAACTGCATTGTAGTTGGGCGAAGATATTTCAATATATTGAGAAAACGCAAACATATACATTTACCAATACCACTTCATTGTACCGTAGACACACAATCACACATATTAAATGTCACTCGAAAAGTAATGAACAAAAAATTGAAATGAAATTAAACAAACAAAAGCCCGGGGAAAAATTAATCAATATCAAATTAAATACGAAAATAAACAACAAACACAAATTTAATTGATTAACGTGAAACACATTGGCAATTCTAAACAAGTGAAAAAGCGTTAAGTTCGGCCGGGCCGAACTTTGGATACCCTCCACCATAGATATACGGGCAGGTACTAGAAATGAAAATAGAGGGAACATGTCAAAAAGTGAACCTATACCGACATTTCTAAAAACGGATTATGTAAACCATAATGTAAACAACAATACAAATTTCAGAAAATTTTAATGGATAATTATACCTCCAGCCTTACAGCTAATGACGGTGTATACACTTTAACACAATGAAAATGTACCTCAACGAAATATTGGTTCTAGACCCCATGTTTCTTTGGACCAAATCCGTTTCAGTAAAGTTGGATTTCATTCAAACCTCGCACATCTCATTATTTCTCCAAACTTAGTTCAAATTCGAAGATGGGGAATATCGGTCCACTTCTTCTGGTACCTCCACACAGGGGCTATGTCTAAATGCGGCTATAGTTCATTATCGAACCTTACGTTCTATTTTTTTTTATCTCGCTATCCTCCGCAGGTGAAATGATTATAACAGAGTCTTAGAACCAAACTCAAAACGCGTAACAAATCAGATAACTATTTTAATATAAAAAAGGGGGTTGTATGGGGACTACCCCAAAAGGGGGCGAATATTAATAATTTTTGGTAGGGAGATTTGTTACCATATACGACTACAAAATACCAAATTGCAGCAAATTCGGTTGATAAACGCGTTCAAGAACCCCAAAATACCGAAAATTGGGGGTATCCTTATATGGGGGCTATCCGAAAAAATGGATCTATATTCATAATTTTTTGTGGGGAGATTTGGTACCTATTAAGAACTCAAAATACTAAATTACAGCTAATTTGGCGGAAAAATACGATCAAAACCCCCAAAATACTGAAAATTAGGAGGTACCGTTATATGGGGACTACCAGAAAAAGTGGACCTATATCCATATTTTTTTATGGAGAAATTTATTACCCAATAGGAACCCAATATAGCAAATTTCAGCGAATTCGATTGAAAAACACGCTCAAGAACCTCAAAACACCGAAAATTCCTTATATGGGAGCTATGCCTAAACGTGGACCGATATAGCCCATCTTCGTCTTAGAATTTTACGCTGATCAAGAATATATATACTTTATAGGGTCGGAAATGAGTATTTCGATGCGTTACAAACGGAAAAACAAAACTAATATACCCTCCATACTATGGTGGAGGGTATAAAAAAACGTGGGGTCTAGAGCCAATATTTCGACGAGACACATTTTCACTGTATCAAAGTGTATACACCCTCATTAGCCATAAGGCTGAGGGTATAAATATATATTAAAAACTGCTGAAATTTGTATTTGGTGTACATTATGGTTTACATAATCAGTTTATAGAAAGGTTAAGTTTATAAAAGGTATGTTCCCTTTATTTCCATTTCATTCTATTTTTCATTTCTAGGGTGGAGGGTATCCGAAGTTCGGCCCGGCCGAGCTTAACGCTTTTTCACTTGTTAAATTTATTGTCTACGAAATAAAATTAAAAAAATTAAAATAAGAAAGTTTTCTGAATAGAAAGACAAAATAATTATTAGGCATCAAACAGTTCAAATATTAAATATAATTATTTTAAAACCAATACAGAATATACTTAAAATGTTGGTACCATTTAGTACCTATATTCTCGAAAACTACCTGCATATTTCAACACTAAACACCAATTCTGCCCTCAACATAAATCTAGCTCTATATTATGTTTGGAATCATTCCAACTCTATTTGTTCACCCAAAATTCCAATTTTTCTAAATTTGGTACACATAATTAACAATTTCCCAAACTACCAAAATAGCTCACATTTAGTAGCCATAAGAAAACGATGCATATTAAAGTGTGTAGTTATTATTTTGACCATGTGTATATGTATGTGTAATAAATACGTTGGCAACATTCCCAATACAACTTATGAATATTGTTACGGTTCTTTTGTGTTTTCTATCAACAATTTGAAATCTTTTTATATCCATCTATTCACTTTTTTAACAACAGCTCAACAGAGAAACAAACAAACATTAATAATAAACATAAAACTTCTGTTAAAATGTTGCATTCTGCATGCAATGATAGTTTCGTGAATAATTTGGAAATATATTGTAAATATTGTGTATATATTTACAGATGTGCCAGTGCATTTTTCTTTAGGAAGTTTATTTGGTCCCAGTTGTTGCGGCTGTAAAGACTCAGTACAAATTTAGATATAGCTCTTATATCTACTTTCATTCGATTAAACGATGGTGTATCAAAGTCGTTATGTTTCTTCCATTCAAAACATAGCACGGAATGCCGTATTGAGCTTAGAGAAAAGTTTGTTGAATTCGGGTAAAATTTATACACATTCCGATTTCATGTAAATAGTGCACCAAACATCTAGGTTTGACCGTAACGAATTGAGAATTTAATTATGTGTGTAAGAGTATTTTGAAATCGATTCAGATTTAGATATAACCCTTCACCACA
>NW_026872996.1:0-14157 GCF_032173495.1 Musca vetustissima | reverse complement strand
AGAAAATTCTTTTAAAAATCCACGCCTATTGCCTTAGAAGACCTCCTAGAAAATTCTTTTAAAAATCCACGCCTATTGCCTTAGAAGACCTCCTAGAAAATTCTTTTAAAAATCCACGCCTATTGCCTTAGAAGACCTCCTAGAAAATTCTTTTAAAAATCCACGCCTATTGCCTTAGAAGACCTCCTAGAAAATTCTTTTAAAAATCCACGCCTATTGCCTTAGAAGACCTCCTAGAAAATTCTTTTAAAAATCCACGCCTATTGCCTTAGAAGACCTCCTAGAAAATTCTTTTAAAAATCCACGCCTATTGCCTTAGAAGACCTCCTAGAAAATTCTTTTAAAAATCCACGCCTATTGCCTTAGAAGATCTCCTAGAAAATTCTTTTAAAAATCCACGCCTATTGCCTTAGAAGACCTCCTAGAAAATTCTTTTAAAAATCCACGCTTATTGCCTTAGAAGACCTCCTAGAAAATTCTTTTAAAAATCCACGCCTATTGCCTTAGAAGACCTCCTCGAAAATTCTTTTAAAAATCCACGCCTATTGCCTTAGAAGACCTCCTCGAAAATTCTTTTAAAAATCCACGCCTTTTGCCTTAGAAGACCTCCTAGAAAATTCTTTTAAAAATCCACGCCTTTTGCCTTAGAAGACCTCTTCGAAAATTCTTTTAAAAATCCACGCCTATTGCCTTAGAAGACCTCCTCGAAAATTTTTTTAAAAATCCACGCCTATTGCCTTAGAAGACCTCCTAGAAAATTCTTTTAAAAATCCACGCCTATTGCCTTAGAAGACCTCCTAGAAAATTCTTTTAAAAATCCACGCCTATTGCCTTAGAAGACCTCCTAGAAAATTCTTTTAAAAATCCACGCCTATTGCCTTAGAAGACCTCCTAGAAAATTCTTTTAAAAATCCACGCCTATTGCCTTAGAAGACCTCCTAGAAAATTCTTTTAAAAATCCACGCCTATTGCCTTAGAAGACCTCCTAGAAAATTCTTTTAAAAATCCACGCCTATTGCCTTAGAAGACCTCCTAGAAAATTCTTTTAAAAATCCACGCCTATTGCCTTAGAAGACCTCCTAGAAAATTCTTTTAAAAATCCACGCCTATTGACTTAGAAGACCTCCTAGAAAATTCTCTTGGACCTGCAAAAAACTATTCTTTAATAAATCCATGCCCTGAGAACTATTCTTTAATAAATCCAGGCCTTGAGGACCTGCAAAAAACTATTCTTTAATAAATCCACGTCTTGAGGACCTTCAAAGAAATATTCTTTGATAAATCCCACCTGATGTTGAGGACCTCTAAAAAACCTTCATTAAAAATCCCGGCTTATCTTGCCCTTGAAAATATCTTTTAAAATATTCGTTTTTTGTTCAAGATTTAATTTAATTTTTTTTTTGCTCCCCTATCCTGAAATATCCAAAACAAAAACTTTGTATATTTGTACGAGGAACATCAAAAAGATATTAAAAGTGAAAACATTGTCCCAAAAAATGAAGAAAAACTTCCAGTCCAAAATAAATACATTAATGGACCGACTATAAAATCTCCATTAAAAACCAAAGGAAGATTTTTTTCATTTTTAATGTTGTGTTGCCTGTGGTTTATTGTGTTTTCTGAGTTGGTTTAAATTTCAAGGTCGACGTAAGATATGGGATGAATAGACCGGCAGCTTTTTTTCTGAAACAATGAATCGGGTAAGGAAAAAATACAAAACAAAAACGAAAAGAACATCGTAAAATAAAAATCACACAGATGTTCAGTTTACCTTGACGCCATTGAAGGCCACATCGAATGGAAACAATTCAAGCAACAGGTATATTTTATACATGCATACAGACATATAAAGGAGATGGTGGCTGTATCCTTATGTGGTTGTAAAGTTTTGGAAATTTGGTTAAAATTAAAGAAGGTTTTAATGTATGGGAAAGGTTTTTTAATTTTGTAATAAGGAGTGTGGATTTTTTAAATTATTCGAGAATTTTTTGAAGAATATTTGTTTAAAGTTCAACACTAGGCCAGGATTTTTAAAAGAATATTTTTTAAGGTCCAGCAAGCATGTATTTATCGAAGAATATTTGTGAAGGCCAAAACACGCTTGTAGGGGGAATATGAGAGAGTCATCAAAAACACATGAAATTTTATCGTAGTTAAGACATTTGTCGCTAGATGGTGATATTCGTGTTCGTTAGCATAGACACGAACAACACCATATACTCCGAACTACTATGTAAGTTGGTGCAATCTTGATCGTCCTCTCATATTCCCCGTACTCATCATAAACGTGGATTGTTGTAATTATTATAACCAGGCGCGTTTGTTCAAGGGCCAACAACCCTTGGACAAAAAGCAAAAACATGTATTGATATTAACCAATATTTTTCAAGGGCCATCATAGTAGGGACAATTAGAGAGCCATAAAAAACACATCAAATTTTATCGTAGTTAAGGGATTTTCCGCTAGATGATGATATTTGTGTTCGTTAGCATAGACACAAACAACACCATATAGAGACAATAGTCTGAACTATGATGTAAGTTGATGTGATAATGATCATTCTCTCAAGACCCACATAACACAAGGCGTGGATTTATTAAAAACAACAACTTATTAAAACACAACTGAATGCTTGAATTTTTTAAAGACTAAATTTTTTTAAGAACCAAACAAGTCGTGGAGTTTTTAAAGATAATGGTTTCATAAACCGAGCTTAGAAAAGATTTCCAGGCGCGTCGGTCTTTTGCGCAGACCATTTTCGGCAATGTTGTCTTCCACTTGGTCTTTCCATCTTATTCGTGGCCTTCCCCTTTCTGCGTGAACCATCAGCTGGTTCGCTTTTATATGTCTTCTTGGCTGGGGCATCTCCATCCATTCTCACAACATGACCTAGCCAACGTAGTCGATGCAGCTCAATACGTCTAACAATGTCCGGGAATAGCTGGTACAACTCATGGTTCATTTGGCGGCGATATTCACCGTCAACGCAGATCTGCCCTTAGATCTTTCGGAGAATTCTTCTCTCAAACACTCCAAGAGCTGCTTCATCTGCTTGCGTAAGTACCCATGCTTCAGATCCATATAACAACACGGGTAGAATCAGCGTCTTGTAGAGTGTGAGTTTGGTCTTTCGGGATGTGACCTTGCTTTTGAGTGGTTTGCTCAGACCATAGTAGCATCGTTTGACCATCACTATCCTTCTCCGAATTTGAAAACTGATGTCTTTAGTTTTATTTATGGCAGTACCAAGGTATATAAAATCTTTGACTACCTCGAAGCTGTAGTTCTCAAGTTCCGAGTCCGAGTCTAATTGACGTCTTGCGCGTTGATACCATCAGATTGGTCTTCTCGCCATTTACTGCCAGACCCACTTTGGCAGACTCCTTCTCAATTTGTGGCTCTTACCGCTCTCAATGTTCGACACATTAGGTCGATGTAATCGGCTTAGGCGGGTAACATGTGTTGTTTGGTGTACTTTTGGCTCTCATATGACCTTTTCCAGCAGGATGTTAAAAAGGTTACACGACAAACTATCACCTTGTCTGAATCCTCGTTCGGTATTAAAGGGCTCCGAGAGGTCCATTCCGACTTTAACTGCTGATATTGTGCCTCTTAAAGTTATCCTCCATAGCCGAATTAATTTTGGAGGGATGCCAAACGCAGACATGTCTTTATACACCTCTGAACGGCTATCGAATGCGGCTTTATAGTCGACGAATAGGTGGAATGTGTCGATGTGTTTTTCGTGCGATTTTTTTTTTTTGGGATTTGGGACAGAGTGAAAATCTGGTGAATAGTGGATTTGCCAGGTCTGAAGCCACATTGGTATGGTCCAATAATGTCATTGACCATTGGCTTCAATCGTTCACACTTTATATGCGATTGGAAGGAGACTTAATCCTCTATAGTTGACACATATCGCCTTGTCTCCTTTTTTGTGCACGGGACACATGATGCTGAGGTTATTTGCTATTGTGCTTCTATACTATTATCGGGACAAGAAGTGCTTTCTTCAAGCAGGTGGGTAAGTTGAGCAGAGTAGGCCTCGGATACCTGTTGTGTTTGCAGCTTTTCGACGTCGAGTTTCCTCTTGTGTTAGATCGCACTTTTGCTGCAAAATTAAGATGAGAGCGAACCTTGACTACTACAAGTTAGTGGTCCGAATCGATATTCGCTCCTCGGATCGATCGGACGTCTACAACACTGGATGAATGCCTTCCGTCTATTACAACATGATCAATTTGATTTCTCGTTGCTTGATCAGGGGAGATCCAGGTGGCCTTGTGCATATCGAGATGCTTGAATCTGATGCTGCTAACTACCATGTTTTTTGCTGCCGCGAAGTTAATCAACCTCATGCCGTTGTCGGATGTTTCTTCATGAAGGCTGAATTTTCCGACGGTGGGGCCAAAGATATTTTCCCTTCCCATTTTTGCATTAAAATCTCCTAGCAGAATTTTAATGTCATGGCCAGGGCAACGGTCATATGCTGTTTCTAGGCGCTCGTAAAATATGTCTTTGGTTTGTTCATCTTTATCTTCGGTCGGAGCATGGGCGCAAATGAGATTGATGTAGAACTTCGCTTTTATACGGATTATAGCAATTCGCTCATATATTGGAGTGAATCTGGAGACGAGGTCTTTTATTCTCCTGGTAACCATAAATCCGCAGCCAAATTCATGTCTCGTTTCATGGCAGCTATAATACAGGACCTAATCATCTGCTTTACTTACGCCAGTCCCTTTCCATCGCATTTCCTGTAAGGCAATATTATCGGCTTTGTACTTCTTGAGTACATCCGCCAAAGCGAACACTGTACAACGTGCGCACATTCCAAGTGCAGATTCGCAGATGGTAGTCCTTTATACGTTTGCGGGGTCGTCAACATTAGGGGATTTGGTTTTCTTTTTCATTGCTTTCTCATAGTAGGTTGGGTTTTCCGAGAAAGGGCAACTAACCTGACGTCTCAACCCATTTTTGTTTATAGTTCTTATGGGTAAACTCGCGGCACATATTAGCTCACTATTTCATCGGGTGATGAAAATAGCTGGCACGGCGGGGAGGTCAGTATCCACAATTGAGATGAAAGAGGGACCGAGATAAGCCTGGACTTCGCCATGTTAAAGCTAATAGCCGTTGCTTGGTATCTATCATCCCCTACGCCACCCTAGTAGGGGAACCAAACAAGGCGTGGATTTATTCTTTAATATATTTTTTAAGAACCAAACAAGGGCTGGTTTTACAAAAGACTATTTTTCAAGGATCAAAACAAGGCGTGGATTTACTGAAGACAATTTTTTAAGTTAATATTTTTTTATAATTTTCAGTTTTTATAACCATACCCTCTAAATACCCCTCTGCAGATATCAAATATCCTTCTAATCATCGACAATAATATCTCTCTCTTTGGTCTCCAAGGTGTTTATCCATTACACACCATTAAAAGTGGAAGTAACAATATAAAAAATCATACTTTTCTAATTAGGATATTTAGCACAAAAAACTGTCCTCGCACACACACTCATCCCCAACACATGCCCTCACACGCACAACGACAACAACAAGACAGCAAACAATAAACGGCATATTTGCCATACAAATCTTATGGTTATTGGTATTATTGCCAAAAAGAATTACAGTGCAGGGTCCTGGCGGGTCGGAAAATGCAAACACATACTCCCCCAGTGGAATAACTACCCATCATACCAACACACACCCGCCTACACCAACACCAATTAAATATGTAAAATGAAAGTTGTATTGAAGCGTAAACACACTTCAATGTTTACTAGGCTCGCAATAACGATCACATTCATACACATACACACACATCTGCATGTATATTTGCACACAAGGCCATATCATAGCCATAGAACAACGTGGTTATTAAGAAATCACTGAACCAAACACCAAACTACCAGTCAGTCATACAGATAGTCATCATAGCTACAACGATGATGCCGATGACGACGACGACGATGATGGTGTTGTTAATTTCTAATGATTATTATGGCGACTTCTTAATGCCACAATTGCCGATAGGATTCAAATGAATGGCATGAAAGGCTCATGCACGCATACACACAGACAAACACGACTCATATCCTGGCAATGGCATGTGGAAAATACACACCCACGATTAACAGAAAATATTTGCCAACATTGCACACGGATCCACCATGACCATCCACGGCCTCTCCCACGCTTAACAACATAGCCTTTTGCCAAATCAAACAAAACACACGCACACACACATATGTACATATCACTATCTGCCAGCACGCACACACAAAGACATTATTAAACACTGGGGACCTTTAATATCCCGCTCATTATTGGAAAAGTGTGTTCGGCACACTTTTTTCCAGTATCGTTTAAATTTAGTTGTTATGTTTCTTGGCCACCCCATTTGACCTTTCCGTATGGGAGTGTAAATTGTGAATGTGTTAATTGTATGTTTGAAAAGTTCTAAACATATTTAAAAAAAAAAATGTTAAACAGATTTTTAACGAATATTTTCTCAAGGTCCGTCAACATGGTGAATTTGTTTTACTCATGTGAATCTAAAACTCGAAATTCGAAAGTAGTTTTTGGCTTATATCTCGTATCTTACGTGGCATACTTTTAGGCAGACAAAATTAATATTGCCTCTTAATCTTAAGATGAATAAATTTCAACGTTTTTTTCTCTGTCCAATTGATCGTACAACATATACACTGACGAGCAGTATAGCATACTTTTAGGCAGCAAATTATTGTTGCTAACATAATCCCATACTAAACCAGTAAGTACAGTAGTTATGTGGGACGGGGCCGACTATATGATACCCTTCACCACTTTGGGTATATTCTACATAGTCTCCTGACAGCCAACACGCCTTTTCGAAAGAATATTGACATGAAATTGAACGAAAGATATATAAGAACTTTGGTAAAATCGGACGAAAATATGTATGGGATCTATATCTAAATCTGAACCGATTTTCAGGAAACTTAAAACAAATAATTCTAGACCTAATTCATTACGCTGTGCCAAATATCGTGAAAAACGAAAGATATTAAGGGACTCTGGTACACCATTTACCTTAAATCGGAAGAAAATACATATGGACGCTATATCTAAATCTGAACCGATTTTCACGAAACTTAGCACACATCATTTTTGCACCTAATACATTACGCTGTGTCAAATTTCGAGCAAGTCGAAAGATATATAGGAACTTTGGTGGACCATTTACATAAAATCGGACGAAAATATATATGGGAGCTATATCTAAATCTAAACCGATTTTCACGAAAATTAGCACACATCATTCTAGACCTAATACATTACGCTGTGCCAAATTTCGTGCAAATCGAAAGATATATAGGGACTTTGGTACACCAAATACATTAAATCGGTAGAAAATATATATGGGAGCTATATCTATCTGAACCGATTTTCAGGAAACTTAACACACATCATTCTAGACCTAATTCATTACCAAATCGAGAGATATATAGGGACTTTGGTGCACCATTTACATTAAATCGGACGAATATATATGTGAGCTATATCTAAATCTGAACCGATTTTTCCCAATTTCAATAGGGTTCGTCATTGGGCCAATTAGGTGCCTATGCCAAATGTCATCCAAATCGGATAATACATGCGACCTGTACTTTGTTCACAAAAATACATGGTCGGACAGACGGACATGCGTAAATCGACTCAGAAAGTGATTCTGCGCATATTCTCAAAAGGAACCATGTGTCTATTTCGTTTCCTTTTGTTGCAAACATATGCACAAAGACATAATACCCTGTACCACAGTGTGGTGAAGGGTATATATATATTTTGTCCCCTTCTCATTTCGGACAGTGAGTAAGTAAAATTCATTGTGCAAGCTTTAGACGCAAATTTAAGGTAGAGCTCGTATTTTTAGCGCATGTTAATATTAAAAATTATGCACTGACCGACACCTCCAATTTTCGATCATTTGAGGATTTCTGACACGTTTCTAGTGAATTTTTATACCCTCAACTATAGTATGGAATAATCATTTCCGACCCTATAAAGTATATATATGATCTAAGGGTGTCCGTCTGTCTATTGTAATCATTATAGCGTCTCAACGAATTGAGATAAATCGCCAAAACGTTGCATAGAGTCGTATTTTGTCTGCAGGCCATGTCAAGTTTGAAGATTGGCCATATCGGTCCACGTTAAGGCAGAGCTCCCATACAAGGGTACCCCTAGTTTCTTTAGAGTGCTTTACAACCGAATTTCCGCTAATTTGGTATTTTTTATTCGTATATAAAATCTCCATCCCAAAAATTATTATGGGGCGAATATTTCCTATTATATTTACTTGATTTGTTCCATGTGTTGTCCCCATTCAAGGCGTATTCTACCATAGTATGGAGGATAGTCGTTACTCGGAATTGACAATTTTTACCCTATAAAGTATGGAATTCTAAGACGATTCAGCTCTCTGTGGTTGTAATCATTCTGTAAAATATTGGGTTCGAAATTGACATATATCGGTCATAAATTAGGCACGGACACTGCTGCTTGATTCTAACTTTGCACATGGACCCATCAATCCACCCCTTTTTGGTATCTTCCCCACAAAGTGCTAAAATATTTGAATTTTGTAAATCCAATATCAAGCGGATGGAGTGTCCGATTATATCCAAACTGTGCCATATGGTGACAATTGGGAAAAATCGGTTCAGATATAGCTCCCATATATATTTTCGTCCGATTTAATGTAAATGGTGCACCAAAGTCCCTATATATCTTTAGAATTGCACGAAATTTGGCACAGCGTAATGAATTAGGTATAGAATGATGTTAACATACATTTCCTGAAAATCGGTTCAGATTTAGATATAGCTCCCATATATCTTTTTGTCCGATTTTATGTAAATGGTGCACCAAAGTCGTTTAATATCTTTCGATTTGCACGAAATTTGACACAGCGTAATTAATTAGGTCTAAAATGATGTGGTTGTAAGTTTCGTGAAAATCGGTGAATATACACAAAGTGGTGAAGGGTATCATATAGTCGGCCCCGTCCGACTTTACTACTTTCCTTACTGGTTTTTAATTTTATTGAATGAAATCACGAATTATGGTCTTCAAACGGCCAATGAAACCGTCACACACTGCCTGAATGTTGCTCTGCGGTATTCTGACCCATTCCCCGCGAAGCGCTTGTTTGAGGTGATCGAAACTTTGGTATTTTTTAGTGCCAACAGTGCTATCCAAAATACTCCAGACACAATAGTCCAACGGATTGGTTGGAGATTCTGCCGCGTAGCCGGTGTTGCCATCTGTCCATAGGAGAAAGTCTTAAATGCCCGACCGAAGGCCGTCTACCCACAAACACTATTCTAATTAAAAGGAGATTCTGTCGCGTAGCCGGTGTTGCCATCTGTCCATAGGAGAAAGTCTTAAATCCCCGACCGAAGGCCGGCTACCCACAAACGCTATTCTAAGTAAAAGGAAAGCCATATTGTTTTTCAGAAGGATCGCGTGGAATTTTGGAGACCCATATCTAAGAAAGTATGAACTTATTTGATATGAATATAATATTTTTGTAATCAGGGCTTCAAATGCTTTAAAATGATACCCATATTGCCTTAGTGGATTTTAAAAATGTATGAGCAAATACAAGGGTCCCAACGGAACTTTGGAGGCCGAAATCTCCGGAAATACCGATTTCCGCAAGAAAAAAATATACTATTATAATCAGGGCCTCAAGGACTACATGTGGTAAAAATTTCAAAACGATCCGGGAGCGGGCCCTAAACTAGACTTGTTCCGAAAACCGAATTCGGCAGTTCACCACTTTCGGCCAAGCGAAGCATTTCTTTAGCTCTTTTGAGTCCATTTTCTATCTGTTGCGGTGTAAGTTCTTGCACTTTTTGGAATGGCCCGAGCTCATTTTTCAATATTTGCCGAATGGAATATTGCGATATGTTCAGCTCACGAGCCATTTTTCGGCCACTGCAACGTGGGTTTCGATCAAGTCGTTTCATTACTTTTCGAACGATTTCTGCTGATGTTGTTGTTTTCTTTCGTCCACTTCCATGACGTCGGGCTACGTTACCAGTATCACGGTAACGAGCGATGGTACGAAATACAAAAATTTATTCACATTTAAATGATGATGATGTGCTCTTACGATAGCCACTTGTGATTTTCCAGCCAAATATAAAGAAATTACACTATGACGCTTGAATTCCATCACGAATAACTTTTGTTTCTGGAAAATTCTCACCAAAATGCCTTGTACGCTCATAAAAAATATAATGAGCTGTCACTGGGAATAATGATACAACAACAATGTATCCTTTGCCTTTACGAAGGAATTTATATACAATTACAAAGTTATTCCTTGGAAGAAGATTCTTTAAAAAAAATCACAACACTGAATTGAAAGCCTGTTGCACAGCTCATTAATAAAAGTAGGAGCACAAAACAGGTCATTATAAATTAATGGAACTCTACTATGTATTTTAAGTGATGCCATCAACAATGTAGTTATGTACAATTTTTGAATACAAATTCGAAACGAATTCTGTTTTTAGGCTTCAATTTTTTCCATTGGACCACTCGGCAACAGTTTGAAAATTAATTTTGTTTTAACGGTGTACAGTTTCCTTCAGCATTTGAAGTGGCATCAAATTCTAAATAGAAATTCGCTGAAATGGTGCCATGGGCACTAAATTGTTGAAAAGATAAACAAAATCAGTTCCCCTACTAGATATTTTAAGACATAATTGCCTTTAGGCGAAAACCAATTGTTAGCAACACAGTTTCTAAAATTTCCGATTATCATTATAGTAAAGTGATGTAAAGTACCTATAAACATACATATATCAGCATTTAATAAGTCTCAGCTTTGGAAATTATCTTTAATCCAACAAATACATCCCCTTCTCCCCATCATTGCCCTGGACCATCGGCCACCGTCTAACCTCCACTATGCTGTTGTTTACATTGTCAGTTTAGAGGAATATTATTCTGACATTTACCCACTCTTAACTATGAATGTAAATACACTTAGGGCCTTAAATGCATTAACATTTTGACGTACTATGAAAATGAGTGTGTGTGTGTAAACACATTATTACTATCCCTTGGCATAGATTCGATGCGTAACCGTTTAAGTAGTTTGTGGGGTGGGAAATACAAGAGATTGAATTGTTAAAGGCACTTTATTAGATAATGAAACTAAAGAGTGGATTGTTGTGAATCTATTTAAAAAACCAGTAAGGAAAGCAGTAAAGTCGGACTGGGCCGACTATATGATACCCTTCACCACTATGGGTTCTGCATATATCTCCTAACAGACTCCTCCTTCTCGAAAGATGATTAACATGATATTGAACGAACTTAAATATGTGATCTGTGTACCTTTCTGGAACCTATGCTCAATGGCATTTCATTCGGGATCTTAAAATTTAATCTCAATCAAACACCCGTTTGAAATATATATGGAGCTGCATCTGCTCTGCACCATTTTCAATAAAACGCAATAACGTCATTCTAGCCTCAATTCAATACGTTGTGCAAAATTTCGTGTCACACGGCGCAGCATTTACCTAAAATCCAACGAAAATATATATGGGAGCTATATCTAAATCTGAACCGATTTTCACGAAACTTAGCACACATCATTCTGGACCTAATTCAGTACTCTATGCCAAATTTTGTCCAAATCGAAAGATATATAGAAACATTGGTGCCACATTTACTTTAAATCGAGCGAAAATATATATATATATATATGTATATGGGAGCTATATCTAAATCTAAACCGATTTTCTCGAAACTTGGCACACATCATTCTGGAACTAATTCAGTACTCTATGCCAAATTTGGTGCAAATCGAAAGATATATAGGAACATTGGTGCCCCATTTGCCTTAAATCGGACGAAAATATTCATGGGAGCTATATATAAATCTGACCCGATTTTCTCGAAACTTAGCACACGTCATTCTAGAATCAATTCAGTACACTATGCAACATTTCGTGGAAATCTAAATATATATATAGGGACTTTGGTGCACCATTTACCGCAAATCGGACGAAACTATACTATATATAAATCTAAACCGATTTTCTCGAAATGATTCTGGAACTAGTTCAGTACTGTATGCCAAATTTCGTGCAAATCTAAAGATATATAGGGACTTTGGTGCCCCATTTACCTCAAATCGGGAGAAAATTCATATGGGAGCTATATCTAAATCTGAACCTTTTTCAAGAAACTTAGCACACATCATTCTGGACCTAATTCAGTACTCTATGCCAAATTTCGTGTAAATCGAAAGATATATAGAGACTTTGGTGCACTATTTACCTTAAATCGGACGAAACTATATATGGGAGCTATATCTAAATCTGAACCTTTTTCAAGAAACTTAGCACACATCATTCTGGACCTAATTCAGTACTCTATGCCGAATTTCGTGCAAATCTAAAGATATATAGGGACATTGGTGCCACATTTACCTTAAGTCGGACGAAAATATATATAGGAGCTATATCGAAATCTAAACCGATTTTCTCGAAACTTGGCAAACATCATTCTGGAACTAATTCAGTACTCTATGCCGAATTTCGTGCAAATCTAAAGATATATAGGGACTTTGGTGCCACATTTACCTTAAGTCGGACGAAAATATATATAGGAGCTATGTCTAAATTTGAACCGATTTTCTTAAATTTCCATAGGGTTCGTCTTTGGGCTAAATAAGTGACTTGTGCCAAATTTCATCCAAATCGGATCATAAATGCGACCTGTACTTTGTTTACAATTTAACATCTACAGACGGACATGCATAAATCGACTCAGAAAGTGATTCTATGCATATTCTGAAAAGGAACCATGTGTCTATCTCGTTTTCTTTTGCCTGTTACAAACATATGCACAAAGACATAATACCCTGTACCACAGTGTGGTGAAGGGTATAAAAACAAAAAAAATCGAAGAGAGAGAACAATATATGCTAATCTCAACACATTAACTCCGTTAAGCAAAGACAGTCAGTAACCATTTTTTTTTTTTTTTTGTAATCCCCTTTTTTCAAACAGTGGCGTAGTGTGTGTGCATAAAAAAGCCACTGCTCCAGGTGAGGCTCGAACTCACAACCCCGGCATTGCTCACAAGTTACTGATTATAAGTACCGTGCGCTAACCAATTGCGCCACTGGAGCGCTTGATGTCGTAATCGTTTGTTTGTCTATAAGAATTCGGCTGCACTGAAAGGGTTGAATGCACGGCGATGAGGATGATAAGAAATTATGATTCAAGTCGGATTGTAAAATGTTTATTATTCCTATGCAAATATCAAAATTTTTGCAATAATTATTTTATTGCGGTTATGATGACAATATGAAATATGAGGAAAGTAATTTAAGAGAAATTTGCGTAGTCAAAAAACTATTTATTGGATTAGAATATCAAGACACCAAGAGATTTTTCTAAGAGGATTTATTTTTAAGTTCCCAGTGGATAAAATTGTAAATTACTTTCTTACTTTTTTGAACAGCAACTCGCCGCAAATCGAAATTTTGCATATTCGTTCGATTTAGTCTTTAGTCCGATTGAATATTATAGGGGGAATACAAGGGACCATTATTGGGAAATACATTAAACCAGTCGCTCTAAAGACGACAATTATGAACCGAACGACAATTACGAACGTCAAAGCACCTGATATTGTTCAAGTAAATGGGAATAGCTTAGTGTACACAAGTAGTTAACCTTTAAATAATATAATTTATAATGATGTTGGAATTCTCGGACCCCTTTAATACCGAAAGAGGATTCAGACAAGGTGACAGTTTGTCGTGTGATCTATGGGCCGATCTTCGTTGACGGTGAATATCGCTGTCGAATGAACCATGAGTTTTACCACCTACTCTAGGACATCGGCATTGCCAAACGTATCGACTACGTTGGCTAAGTCATGTTGTGAGAGCGAGCCAACTGATGGTTCACGCAGAAGGGGAAGGCCACGAATTCGATGGAAAGATCAAGTGGAGGAGAACATTTCGGAACATGACCTTTCAAATTGGAAGAGCTGCGCACAAGACTGACGTGCTTGGAATTTTTTTTAAGCTCGGTCTATGAAACAAATGTGTCACAAGTCAGCTA
>NW_026872995.1:0-142772 GCF_032173495.1 Musca vetustissima | reverse complement strand
AAAATATAGTGAATACAAAAGATTCATTACAGCATTTAACAACATGGTGCATGAAAATCCATCAATAAATATTATTGAGAAATTTAATTATTTGTTGAACTGTCTCTCTGGTGCAGCATTAGCCGTTGTGGAACCATATCAAATCTGTGAAGAAAATTATGAAAAGGCATTAGACAGACTGCAAGAACGATATGACAATAAAGTGTTAATATTTTTGGAACAAATCGAGTCGTTGTTTAACGTTCCAAAAATGCAAAAAAGTGACAGTGTCTCATTGCGTCATCTTATTGATACAGTTTCTGCAGTTCGTGGTTCATTGCTGTCGCTCGGTACAGAAGCAGATGTAATGAACGCAATTTTAGTTCACATGGTGTTATCAAAAGTAGACGGTGATACAAAGGAGAATTATGATGAAAAACAAGACTTTAAATCGTTGCCCTCTTGGGATTTGTGTTATGAACTTTTAAGTCGTCGTTGCCAATTTCTCGAAAGCCATCGAAAAAGAACTGAAGTGTCTGACAGAGTTGTTGCTCAAAAGCCCAAACCAAATCCTAAATTCAACCGGTCTGCTCATACATTTGTCAACTCAAATTCGATTTGTTCATATTGTAGCTCAAGTGAACATAACATTTCAAATTGTTCGTCATTCGCAAACATCGTCGTTTCGGAACGTTTTAAATTCGTAAAACGTAGTGGGCATTGCATTAACTGCCTTAGAAAAGGACATATGGTATCGAAGTGTCCCTCAAAATCTCGATGCAGAGTTTGTGATTCTGCACATCACACGCTGCTTCATATATTTAGTAGCCCAGAACAACCAAGTACCTCAACATCGAACATTAATTCGTCGCAGACATCAACCAGCTCAAATCCAGTATCTCTCGTTGCACGTTCATTTAAAAGAGCGATAATTCCGACTGCTGTAATTCTGATTAAGGACAACTGTGGCTCATTTCAAACGGTAAGAGCATTGCTCGATTCATGTTCTGAATTAAATTTTATTTCTGAGGAAACTGCTAAGAGGCTCAAACTAAAATTTAGACCGTTTTCTCAAGAAATCTCTGGAATTGGAGAAGTTCGAACAGCAATAAAGTTTTCAGTAGAAACTACAATAAAATCTAGAAGTAGCTCATTTGAATGGTCCTCATGTTTTGCTGTTACCAAAAGTATTTCGTCACGTCAACCTGGTGAATTGATGAACACATCACAATGGAAGATTCCCCAAAACATAGAATTAGCAGATCCGCTTTTCTACAAACCCCAACGTATCGATGTGCTTCTAAGTGCCGAAGTATTTTTTGATTTGCTGCTAGATGGTAGAATTTCATTGGGAAATGGATTGCCGTGTCTCACGAATACAGTTTTTGGTTGGATAGTTGGAGGTTCGTCGCCCAGTCGTCCAAATTCAACTTCATTAACATGTAACTTAACCGTAAGTACACATGAAGAAAAAATTGATGAAATGTTGAAACGTTTTTGGGAAGTTGAGGAGTATTCCAAGTCACCCAACCCATATACAGAAGAAGAACAAGCATGTGAAGGTCATTTTATCGAAAATAGTGGTTTTGACTCTGAGGGAAGAGTACAAGTTCGACTTCCATTTAAGAAATCTCCTATGTCTGAATATGTGTCTCTTGGCCATATGTCACCCTACACCCAATCGTTGAATGATTCGCACTATATTATACCTCATCATTGTGTTCTCAAGCCCCAAAGTGCTACTACAAAAATTCGTGTCGTATTTGATGCATCAGCTCGTAGCTCATCGAATCAGTCCTTGAATGATATATTGATGGTCGGTCCAACAATTCAGCAGGATCTGATCACCACACTTTTCTCGTTTCGGTTGCACAAATACGCTCTCACTGCAGATATTTCAAAAATGTATCGGCAGTTTCGCATAGATGAAAGAGATAGAAGATATCAACTCATATTGTGGAGAACTGACAAAAATGATGAACTCAAGGTATTCCAATTGAACACAGTAACTTATGGCTTATCGGCCGCCCCTTTTTTGGCAATTCGTAGTTTGTTTCTCATTGCAGATAAATACAACACAACTCATCCTCATGGTTCGGAGGTCTTACGACAAGATCTTTACGTCGATGACGTACTTACAGGCGCCGATAACATTGAGACTCTGGCTCTTAAAAGAGACGAGTTGATCCAAATATTGAAATGGCATGGAATAGAATTGGCTAAATGGAATAGCAACCATGCGTCGCTCACTTCGAATAATGATGAAGAAATCATCATTAAAACATCGGATAACGACATAACTAAAACATTAGGTATGTCCTGGAAACCTCATCAAGATGTCTTCCTTTATAGATTCGAGTTGCCCGATGTCACAAATCCAACTAAAAGATCAATTTTGTCGATCGTATCCAAAATCTACGATTTGCTTGGAATTTTGAGCCCAATCGTTATCCGTTGCAAAATTCTTCTTCAAGAATTATGGGTTCAAAACATTGGATGGGATGATCCTCTAAACGATCATCTCAAGGCTTTGTGGCTCCAAATCAAAGAAGATTTATCGTACATCCATCAAGTAGAAGTCCCAAGATATGTACTTACGTTGTCCAATCGACATGGAGAAATACATGGTTTCGCAGATGCTTCTCAACGTGCATATGGTTGTTGTATTTATTATCGTGTCTCAGAAAATGGTATGTACAAAACCACATTACTGATTGCCAAATCGAAAGTAGCTCCTATCAAAGCCCAATCTCTACCTCGTCTCGAATTGTGTGCTGCAGTGTTACTCAGTAAAACGTGGCTCAAAATCAAGTCTAAAATTGAAAATTTCGTCTCATCGTTGTACTTTTGGACAGATTCGAAAATAGTACTCCAATGGCTCAAAATGCATTCGTCAACTTTGAATTGTTTCGTGGCAAATCGTGTCTCTGAACTTCAAGAAGAAACTCGAAACATCATTTGGAGACATGTCCCAACGAAAAGTAACCCAGCTGATATCGTATCTCGTGGTTGTTGTGCTCAAGAATTGTCGAATACCATCTGGTTTCGTGGCCCATCGTTTCTAGAAGAAGATGTCTCAAATTGGCCAGGAGCTGAAGACGAGATGACAATTGAAGTCCCAGAACGCAGAAAAGCCGCCGTCTTTAAAAACACAGCCTGTGAAAACAATGTCATTAATGACATTCTGGATAAGCAATCTTCATATTATAAATTTATTCGAATAATTGCTTATGTTTTTCGTATTTTCAACAGGTATCCCATAAGTCGTTCTTTGAAAGTCAAAGATGTTGTCCACATAGCTCCTAAGGAACTTGAAGACACCTTTTGGAAGGTAATCTCACTGGTCCAGCGGTCATGTTACTCATCGGACATACAAGCAATTGAAAGTGGAACCGTCGCTCATCCATCTCTGCAAAAATTAACCCCATTTTTGCACAAAATGAAAGTGGAAAATGAAGAGATCAATGTTCTTCGAGTTGGCGGACGTTTAACAAATGCTCCGATTCCGTATGATGCAAGATTTCCTGCCTTGTTGCCCAAAGACCATCGATTCGTCATTTTGTTTGTCGAGCATTTGCACCGAATTCATTTGCACGCCGGTCCAAAGGTGTTGTTGAGCATTTTACGCCAGAAGATATGGATAATCAATGCCAGAGAAGTAGTTCGAAAGATTGTTCGAAATTGCGTGCATTGTTTTCACTACAAGCCAAAATTGTTGGGGCAAATAATGGGAAATTTGCCAGTTGATCGTCTTCGAGCTCAACGTCCATTCTTGGTAACTGGAGTTGACTTTTGTGGCCCTTTCATGACGTCATACAGAATTCGAGGGAAGTCACCCTACAAAACCTACATCGCAGTTTTCGTTTGCTTCAGTTCCAAAGCTACCCATTTGGAACTCGTATCGGATTTGTCAGCAAACAACTTTATATTGTGTCTCAAACGATTCGTGGGAGGACGTGGAATTCCCCAGAAACTCTTTTGTGACAACGCAACTAATTTCGTAGGAGCTTGTAACAAATTGAAAGAGCTCAAGGAATCATTTTTTAATGATGAAGTTGTCCAAAAAATGAAATCGATTTGCTGTCAAATGGGTCTTGGATTCAATTTCATACCCCCACGCGCCCCACACTTCGGTGGATTGTGGGAGGCAGCGGTAAAATCCACAAAAACGTTGCTCAACAAGAACATAACAGAGTCGTATCTTACATTTGAAGAGTTGCAGACCCTGGTAGTCGAAGTAGAAGCAATATTGAACTCTCGTCCAATTGCTCCCATGTCAGACGATCCCAACGACGGTGAGGCGTTGACACCAGGTCATCTCCTTATTGGTTCATCTCTGGTGGCAATACCTGAACAACATTCTGATGTTACCAAGCCATCGTTGCTAAACAGATGGCAACGTATTTCGTACCTGAAACAACAATTTTGGCAAATGTGGTCCAGGGATTACCTTCTGTCTCTCCAGCAAAGGTCAAAGTGGTTCACCGACGAGAAGAATATCAATGAAGGACAATTGGTCATCATCCACGAGGACAACACACCCCCTCAGCAGTGGCTCTTGGCTAGAATTACGAAAACAATACCCGGTCGTGATGGAAAGATCCGAGTGGTCGAGTTGAAAACTAAAAATGGAATATCGTGTCGCCCGATCCATAAAATAGCCCCTTTACCAAGCCCTGAAGATCCTTGAAATTTTGGCATTTCAACGGGGGGAGGATGTTGGAGGAGATCAATGTATATGTTTTTACGTTTATTGTATTGTTTTCCATTTTAATTAATTTATTTTAATTTCACATTTTGTTCGGCCCACCTTAATGTCGTTTGTTCATTTTAATAATCGGCCCACTCTAATGTGTTTTGCGTTCCCTTTTGTGTCGCCCTTTTTTGTCGTTCGTCTTGTTAGGAAAGCAACAACAACAATATTCAAATATTGTTTGAATATTTGCTTGTTACTGCTTTCCTATTTCATCGTCGTCAACACAAAACAACCACAATGCAGTGATCAGTCGTTGGCTGCATTGTTGACAGTTTTATATGTATGTATGTAACATATTTATTAATAACTGTCGTTTGTTTTGTTTTGATCGCTTATTATTTTTGTTTCAATTTCGTTTTGTTTCTTCTGTTTTGTCTGTGGCCCTACAAGAAGGGAATGCAATTATGTTTTTTAGTTGACATTTAGCCGGCACCCTCAATCAACAATAAATTTTTGTGAACTTTTAAATTAAAAAGCAAACGCGTTTTTCTTTTCGGGAAAAATACAAAAACCTTTCTGCGCAACAAACACAAACCATGTTTTTTTTTTGGATCTGTTGTTTTTCTGTAGAAAAAAACACAAACCATGTGTTTTTTTATAAAAAAAAAAATCACAGACCTCGGTACGTGTTTTTTTTTTCTATAAAATTATTTTTTCTATAGAAAAATCTTCTTAAAAATCCTCGCCTATGAAGACCCTAAATAAAATATTTTTTTGTTAAAAATCCACGGATATTTTTTTTTTTTGTTTTTTTAAATCCTTGTCTATTAAGACCCTAGAAATTTTTTTTTTTTAAATCCATCCTATGACCATAGAAAAAATATATTTTTAAAAATCCACGCTTATAGTGACCCTAGAAAAAAATATTTTTCAAAATTCACGTCTATTATGACCCTAGATTTTTTTAAATCCCCGCCTATAATGACCATTGAAAAATATTTTTTTTTTAAACCCCACCTATTTCGTATACCAATTATGGTGTGGGTTTTAATATAGTAGTACCCTTCAGACCTTACCTCATTCCTTTGCACTTTTTTATTTTTATTAAACATCAGATTTAAAAAATTCACAGAGGTCGGAATAAGAGAGTTTCTATAACATTTACTAATTACCAATTTTGACTGTGTTTAAAAAATAAAAAAAAAAATTATATTAAATTCTCATATTTCAGAATATAAAAATAATTGGAAGTTAAATAAAAACCAAAGCATTTCTATTGAAATAGCAAAGAATAGTACAATACTGTCTGGTCATTTGTGTTATTTGTTGATATGTTTTTTATAATAACAAAGTGCTAGACATTATTGAAATTCAATATCTAGTTGTGTCTGTGTGTGTTTTTGGCTTCACATGTGTCAATTGAAGGTTATTCAGGATATAACAAAAAATAATTTGATATAAACT
The DNA here is from genome assembly GCF_032173495.1 of Musca vetustissima. Lineage (NCBI taxonomy): Eukaryota > Metazoa > Arthropoda > Insecta > Diptera > Muscidae > Musca > Musca vetustissima. The sequence continues at coordinate 136,633 of NW_026872995.1, read as the reverse complement.
TTAAAAGGATAAAAAAAAAACAGTGAGCGGAGCAGTATAGTCGGACGGGGTCGACCATACGACACCCTACACAACTACGAAAGAGTTCTAACTTTTTAAGGAAGTTTATTCCGAGCCTGGGAAATATTTCGTGACATTTGCACCCTCTTGCCCGGTTAGAGGTCAACAGCACATCTTCCATACACTGACATATTTTCCGAATATTACAAATATTCAGTACAGCCCTTCTTATTACTTGTCCAGATTGACTTCGGTGTTGTATGGTGATAGATCGATTCGAAAAATTGCAAAAAAATAAGTTTTCGGTCCACTTCATCCCAAAATTATTATCTGATCATCAACGAGAATTATAAGCGCTATCCTTGACCATAACTGGAACCCCATAAACAATTTCAAATCGATCAGCGTTTTATTTCCGCCCTCTAGTGTGGTAATGGGTTACTAAATAATATCTGAATATGTAAGCACCTGTAAATATTCAAGTGTAACTCCCACATCCGAGAACATACGACAATATAATTGGTATCAATTTAAAGGTCAGGCACTCCTCTGGGATATACTATCAACTTATCGGGGTCTATATCCTTTAGGAGTAAATATATACGCCATAGAATCCAAATTTTGTAATTTTTCACACAAAAGTCAGGGTCCATTTTACCCGCTAAATATTGACTGATCTTTATCAAAACAGGCATGCTCAATCTTTGGCCCGATCCCATTCTCCATGTAAAATTTCGGACCATAATTGCGACCTCTGGATCGACAAAACCGACAAAAATTAAGTATTTGGTCCATTTCATCCCCTAAATATTAACCGATCTTTACCAGAAACAATAGGGGTCTTCATTGGCCAGAATCCATCCTACATGCAAAATTTCGTGAAGATTGGTCCATAACTGTGGCCTGTATCGTGTTTACAAATTATAATGGACAGACGGACGGAAACACATGTCTAGATCGACTCAGCTAGTCGAGATATGGCGATCGGTATACTTAAAGGTGGGTCTAGGACCAATATTTCGCGGCGTTACAAACTTTTGGGGCTGCACAAAGCTATAATACCCTGACAACATAGTTGTGTAGGGTATAATTAGGTAAAAAAGATCCACAATTTCAGGGAACAAGTGATGTAGTGTCTAATCTTTTTATAAAAACATTTTAATTAAAAATATAAAAAATTGTTTTTTTTTATTTTAGGTACCCGAAATAAATTTTTAAAAATATTTTTTCCAGGACCATTTATAGGCGTTGTTTTTTTATAAATATTTTGTCAGACTCCATATAGAATGTTCCCTTTAATTTTTAAATCCTTTCAATTCTCTTAATACATCCTTATTTAATGTACTTCTATTTAAAACATCAGCAACAATTTCCAATTCTCTTCTAATTTTTAAAAACAAACACAACTTTACACAAAAAAAAAACTTTACATAAAGTGAACGAAAAGCTGTTAACTAACCCAAAAACTAGCAACAATAATTAAGGATATTTTTATTTTGCAGTGAGTGCGTAAATATGCAAACATGCATCCTGCTGCCAGGATGTAACACGATTTACCAACTTCCGTTTCAGTAGCGGAAGTAATGATGGCAGCCGCCATAATAATGGCCAGTGAAAAATGGCAAACAATGGCCGTGAAACAAAAACAACAGGCGTTAACATATTTACCAAATAGTAACCAAAGCGAGAGGGAAAGGATGAGGGGAAATACGGTGTGCTGTATGGGTGTTTATATGTGGTTTTATGCCCAGTGAAATTTTTTTGTTGCTTAAATCTGACTTTGACTTTAATAAATCCATGCCTATTTTGCATGCTTGAAAAACTATTCTTTATAAATCCACGCCTATCTTTGATGCTTGAAAAAATATTCTTTAAACAAGTCCATACCTATTTTGGGATGCTTAATGCTATTTTGGATGTACTAAACAATTTTTGCAATTCCTGAACCTAATATGCTCTCTATTATGTAATTACCAAAATCGACCACACACATACATGTAAACACAACCAAATTTCAGACACATTTACTCTATTGAAATCTGATAATTATAGACTATGTAAAACATCTCCAAGTATTCTTCAAAACTCCTTGTAAATCCATGTAAATATGAATAGAACAAATAGTCATACCAAGAAATACCAATTGGATATTTGTTTCCTTTATCACAAAGGAGAATATCTTCTAATGTTCTAGTACTACCCACAACAATTTATGAAATATCCTTGCAAACATTTGAGGTGCTTTAGTTTATTATTTTTGAGATCAATGAAATGAAGTTATTTAGAATTTATATAGCTTTCCCAGCTCCCACTCCTACTTCATCTTATTCTCCTCTGTCTCCAATAACTTGATGTCCTTTTGTTGAATTGTTCATTTGGTAAGAGACAAAAATGCGTATAGCATATTTCCTGTTGTTTAATACAAGTATGTTATAACTCTTATTGGAAACACATACATCCGCACACACACACACATACACTGAATTATTGTATATGATTGAGAAGTAATACAAAGGGATAGTGACCTGTTGATGGACAAGACAGGACATAAATTACTTATAGGGATATTTATTAATACTTGAAGACAGTGGTGAAGGTAGATAGATATAGATATATAGCCTTTTCAACACCTCAGAACAAAGGTCATAAAATTTATTTATAGATAAAAATACATCCTGAAGTCTATGTATCTTGAAGTCTAAAGATCTGTTTATAGAAAAAAATCGCAAAATCGTAGGTGGATTCTTCGGTTGAAATATATCCTGAGATCTGTAATGTTTCGGCAGATAAAAAATACATCCATAGGTCTGAATTTTTTTAATAACTCCTGATGTGTGTATTTTATTCTATATAAACAAATGATTCTAAAACTAAATCCTGAGGCCTGCAAGTACATAACGTATATATGTATATGATGTTAATTGTATTCAAAGGAAGTTAAGTTAGTTAAGAACTAAGGTCTGTAAGTTTTTTGTAAAAAAAAATACATTTTGAGGTCTTTAATGTGAAAAATATATGCGAAAGCCGGTAAATATTTTCTATAGAGATAAAAGATGTTTTCTGTAGATATAAAAATATGACCTGTAGTTTTTACTTCAGAAATACAGTAAAGTACGGTTATAGCGAACTAGCAGGGACCAAGCAAATTAGTTCGTTGTAGAAGAAGTTCGTTATATCCAATGTGAGGCAAAACCTAGAATTAGCAGTAAACTATATATTCTGTTCCGAAATATGCAGTTTTTGTGTCCTTTTACCTTCTTCTCTTTTTTTATGAAGAACCTGATTTTTTTGTAAAGTTTGTCAGCGTTAGCATATAAATTAACTTTTGTGCGAATTGGCATCGTTAACTATTTTGAATTAAAATAAATGAGAACTGAAAGATGGAACCGGATAAATAGTTAAATATAACCATTATTTTACAGTTCCGCCTAATTTTAGGTATTTTAAAGGCCCTAAATAGAAAAGGCAGGATAGGAAATAATATCCAATAAAAATATTAGTGGATAGGACCCATTTTCGGACTTTATCCAGACTTGGTAAAGATAATAGGTTGTAAAAAGTTTGGTTGAAATCGGACATTTAATTCACCTGATATTTGATTTAAAAATTTTGATCATTTGAAAATTTTGACCCTTTGTGGGGAGGTACAGAAGGAGTAGACCAATGGGCTTAATCTTCTGATTGGTTCTAGGATTGCTATATAATAAGTTATGCAAAGTTTGGTTCATATCGAACATATGCCTGTTATTGGATTTAAAACTGTTGAAAATGTTGGGTCCCATAAGTCTTCATCTTGGAAAAGATAATCGGTTGTCGACTGATATTGGATTTATAAATATTGAAAAAGTTGCCCCTTTGTGGGGGAGTTTCCCAATGGAGAGGACCAATGGGTCTCATCTTGGTCTAGGCTTGGTAAAGACAATAGGTTATGCAAAGGTTGATTCAAATCGGAAATTCTATTCTCTATTATATATTGAAAAGTTTTACTATATGTGGGGGAGGTACCTAATGGGTCCCATCTTCAGTCTAAATCAATTGATTTAGACTTGGTAAAACTGACATTTCATTCGCCTATTATTGCATTTATAAATATTGTAATTATATTATAGGCTTAGTAAAGATAATAGTTTGTACAAAGTTTGGTCCAAATTGGATAGTCCGTTCGCATGATATTATAAAATTAATTTTTAGCAATGGAGTGGAGTGGAACGATGTTTTCCATCTTCGAACTTGAACTAAGTTTGGAAGAAATATTACGGTGTATAAAGTTTGGATGAAATCGATAACTCTCTTCAAGAGTTATCTTGCGCTCCAACCGGCCAGATAGACAGTTCAATGATTTTTTAATATATAAGATCTCGAAGCCCAGGTCGAAATTTTGTATAATAGAAAAAATGTATCAGAAATGAAATGTCTCAGTAACACGGGGGCCATTCAATAGTTATTCTATTGACACAAGAGCTTCTGAAGGTCAGCTGTTAACAGTCGATCACCTATTCATAGAAGAGAATTCTTAGTCTTCAATATAAATAATATATTCGAATAAATTCATATTCAAAAAGGCTCTGAACGTTTTCTATAGACCCTTTAAAGGCCTCTGAGTAGACATTTCTGTAGAGATTGTGAGAGGTTCATTATTGGACCTTCTTCTCTGAATATAACTTCCAATTCCTTTCTATGAATTGATAGTCAAGGGCCATAAGAAAGACCCTGGATTTCGTCAATTTTATACACAGAAGTCATCTGAACTTCTAAAGGTATTCTGTAGACAGAAGTCCGTGTGAAGAATTCTAAAGTTATTCTATAGACACAGGATCTTCTAAAGGTCAACTGTTGACAAACTTCATATATAATTCAAGGGTCTAAAGGTTTTCGAGTACACATGTTTAGGGGGTTCTGTAAAGATTGTAAGACGTTCACCTTTGGGCCTTCTTCTCTGAATAGACCCTTTAATGCCTTTCTATGAACTAATAGTCAAGGATCGTAATAGAAGTTCTTCAATCCATAGAATAGGTTTAGAGCTTATATTCTGGGAAGAAGAAGAATACTTTCTGAATAACGTCAACAGTAACCTGAACTTCTAAACGTCTTCTATAGACTTTCTTTTAGGGGTGTCAGTAGAAATGGCGAGAGGTTCATTTATGGTCCTTATTTTCTGAGCATACCTTCTAAATTCCCTCTATGGATATCAAGGGTCATAATAAAGTTTCATCAAGCCAAAAAAATATGTTTTGAGGTTATATTCAGAAAGAATATTATAAACAGAAGACGTTCTAAAGCAAACAGACAGAAAACCTACCAAAGGGTTTATAACACTGAGCGACAAGATTTTGGGGAGATGGAAATTCAAATTAGGGATGAAAGACCTTGGTGAGTATAAGAAAACCTCAAGTTCGGAGATATGGCGGGATCTTTTTTTTCCTGGCGACCCTATTACACAATGAGATATAGCATCTTTTTTGTACCTATAGAATGATGGAATTTCGTTCCTCTAATTCGAAACCGGTTAAATTTATTAAATTTTTACAAGATGCGATTACTTAACCTCGCAATATACTACAAAAATTTTGCTCACAATATATTTTGTGGTCTCCCCTCACACGATATATTGATATTTTGCCGTTATATTAGTCAATTCTCAAATTTTCCCGTTTCTTGACACGATATGTATGTTTTTCAATAAATTCAGTATACATTCCTTACGAATTGTTGATTTCCCGAGTTATTTTGTAAAAACATCTATACCGGTGCCAAATATGTAAGGAAAAATAAATTTCGAGGAAAAAATAACCGGGTTCCTAAATTTTTGAACCGGATATTCAGATAATAAACCCGGTTTAGGATGAAAAATCGCATCTTGTGATCGTTGGAGTCCGGTTCATTAAATTAAGGACAAAAAGGACACACAAGGAATCGAGTTAGAAAGAAAAAAATCCTCATCCGATTTTATTGCAGAAATGTAATCTCAATAATAGTATTAATATAGGGTCACCGAACTTTGATCTATGGTGATTTTTTTCCTTCTGAGGTTTTCATATACTCACCAAGGTCTTATAGTCCCAATAGGAATTTTCCACAATCAGAACATGACCTCTATTTTGTCGCACAGTGTAATAGAAGGAAGACTTCCATAGGTCTTTTGTAGATTATCTGTTTTATGGACCTTCTATATGTTTTATATAGACAGAAGAACTTCTCAATTAGATCTATGGATAAGCAATATTCGAGAGGTCTTCTAATGATCGAACTCCAACTAAAGCTTTATTACAGACAGGAAAGTTTCTAAACGTTTTGTAGATTCCATCCTTAGGTCATATGTAGACTGTGTATGCTCTTTAGATTCTTTTAGTGTCATATTAAACCCTATATCATCCTTGGAAGCTTTTTCGAAGTAGGTACCTTTATTCCAATCCTTTATATGTGTTATCGTTTTTTGTTTCTTATCTAAATTACCACAATCGCAATTCACCACTAATACCCACTGTCACATAGAGATAGCCTCTTCTTCTTGAAATCCATCATCTATTCTAAGATACTTACCAATTGACTGGATATAAAACTTAATATGTACGCATTTCAATCACTTTTGAGTTCACTTCTTCTTCTTCGTTTACTTACCGTATTGTCTGATAGACATGCTCAGCCATTGTGACATCTCCACATACATAGATATGGCCACGTTGCTCCACAATCAAATTGTACAATGAATCAAATTCCAGTTCAATCAAATCTTGGACATAAGTCTGAGGATGATGTGATGATGATGCCGATGATGATGGTCGGGACGAAATGGTTGAGTTATTGGTGTTATTAGAAAATTGCAGGAACCACAAGGATAAGAGGTAGTAACAGCAGCAGCAGCATCATCGTCGTTATTGTAGCATTCATTACGAATGTCCAGTAAATCAAAGAATAAAGATGTACAGGAGATGGAGATGAAACAGCAATTGATGCACACACAGGCCAGGCACACATATAAATATATAACCAATAACCAATGGCAGATGTGATGCGATAAGACGACGATGTTGATGTTGTAGTTGTCGGACAAAAATGACATGACGTTGACAAGTTGTTCACCGCCAGAGATACAAAGATAGCCACAACAAATTCCAATGCATAGAACCCCAACATCATCGATGGTTGGCCGACCATTCATACATCACAAAAAGAGACGTTGGTTTTAGTGTTTTAACCAGAATTGTTGATGGAAGTAGAACCAAAGATGAATTCCATCCATGTTGTTTTCAAGTAATTGTAGAGTAGCCATTGGGTAGTTGTTGTAGTTGTTATTGTGATGATATATCAACAGCATCCAGTAATGGAAAGCAAATGCAATCGGAAATAAATAAAATGAAAAAGGAGAAAAGAAAAAAACATACCGGAAAATGTATTTATTGACCATTTCTCTATTCATTCGAATCTGTATTGAATTGAGTTGTTTCTGGTTATTATTGATACAGGAATTCCTGTTGCTTTTGAACGAGGGTGGGGGAGATATCAGTTGAGGATATAAAACATTTTATATAAGAAGTAAGGGAAGGATTTACAAGTTTTTACTAAATCAAGGACATTTAAAATGCCAGAAAAAAGCGCCTATATAAAAACTACTGAGCGGAGCAGTCGGACGGGCATAATTTTTTGCGGATCTGTATTCCAAGATTCATATTTTGGTTTTTACACACATAAGTCCTGATTCATTTGACCCGCTAAATATTGACCGATCACTATTAAATATATTAAGGGTCAACAGCTCCCTTTGGATATAATACAAACTACTCCTGACTATGTCAATTTTTCACATATTTTCCATTTTTCGCACAAAAGTCAACACTCATAAAAAATCAACACTTATCCCATGGTCAGATCCCCGTGTAAAATGTTTAGTGTTCTAATCATAATTGTGACCTTTATATCGAACAGAAAAAAAGACAAAAATAACGTTTTTGGTTCAATTCATGTCCTAAATATGAGCCGATCATTACCGAAAACAATAGAAGAAGCAAAAGTTGACTGTACGATTTTTACCTCTGACCAAAAAGCTAATTTTTAGACTTTTCGATTTTGGCCTATGACTACAAAGTATGTATTGTCGTCAACAGAAAAAATAAAATTCTGGAATGTGTAATTTTTGGGCAATTTGGACTTTGTGATAATAAACCAAGTATTTATGAAGAAAATCGAAAGTCGATTTTGAATAGACGAATTTGCGACTTCCTCAAAGATCAAAAGTCGACTTCGAATTTTAGATATTTTAATACAAAAAGTCGATTAGTCGAAAGTCGATTTACTTATCCCTAGTCGATATATAACGATCGATATACTAAAAGGTGGGTCTAGGACCAATAATTTCCGGGCTATATTGAAAATGATCCATGACCTTTGTATAAGGCTAACTACACATGGACTTATATATAGAAACTTCTGTAAAAAAAGAAATTCGGTTGTAAAATATGTCTAAGACCATGGAAACACTTATAAAAGGCTGAACCATTTTATAGGGATATGCACCAAAAATCGAACGATATTTGCAATTTTCCTGGGAAACCACCATGTGAGAACTCAATGAGAGCTCAAAATGCTGTAACCGAATTGGCTGTAAATTGGTTGGTTCCTATTGTATAGCAAATCTCCTCAACGAATCGACCGATATTTGCAATTTTCCTAGGAAAATTTACCACCCAATGAGAACTCAAAGTGCTTTAACCGAATTGGCTGTAAATTGCTTGGTTCCTATTGTACAGCAAATCTCCTCAACGAAAATATCCGGTATCGGTCTAATTTTTATTTTAAATTATCATTGGATAGAAAATCTCCATTCCAAAAATTATGGATATCGGCCCACTTTTTAAGACAACCACCAGATAACAGCGGTATTTTGGGATGTTTGGGCTAATTGTTTACCGAATTAATTGTGATTTGGAACTTTGAGTTCCCATTAGGTTACAAATATCCGTATCAGAAATTATCGATAGCGGTATTTTCTATTCGTTCTCTGCAGTCTAAAGACGCTTTGACAGTTTTCAGTGTACAAGGTATCTTTTGATAGTTTTTAATAGACAGTAGAACTTATGTCTATAGACCGAAGCCTTATGTGGACCTTATATATGCATGATGCCTTATGGGGTCCTGCCAGGACAGAAGGACTTCCAATGGTTTTCTATGGACAGAGAGAATTCTACAGAAAGAATGCCTTCTGCAGGTCTTACATAGATGGAAATTCTTTGAGAGACTGTCGAAGATGTCTGGGTTTTCAATAGACCTATGTTATTCTGAATGAATAAACTGGATAGCATTTAAACATATTCTACAGCCCTGAAACTTTCTGATGATTTCCATTAGAAGGAATAATTTATGGGGATTGTCCATAGATGGAAGACCTTCTAAGGTTATTCTGTAGACAAAAGTATGATGCGTAGATTTTTAAAAGAATATGTTTTCGGGATCAATTTGAAGCGTAGATTTTTAAAAGAATATTTTTTCAGGATCAATTTGAAGCGTAGATTTTTAAAAGAATATTCTATGTTTCTGGCCAAAAATCTATTTTTCTAAATGTAGTCTCTAAATTGGACAACAAACCCCAAAAACAAACTTCTAGATGTTTCTAAATCTACGAAAAATTCTAAAATAATCTATCTCTATCAATATTTGTAACAAATCCAATCCTAATGAACTAATAGTCTTACACTAGAAAAATACACGCCTATTGATAAAATAAAAAAAACTGATAACAAATTAAAAAAAAAAACACGTATATGCGTCTAATAGTCCTTGAAAAAAAAATGTGCCAACCTTAAGGAAATATTCTTTAAAAACAAGTTTATTGTGTAATACTCCTTGCCAATATTTGAAAAAAGTCCCGACCTTTGAGAATATATTATTTTAGACTATAGTTCTAATAGTCCTAGAACACATGATAGGTAAAATAGTTCTGGATAAACCCATGCCTATCGATACAATAGTCATTAAGAAAGCAGTAAGTAAAGCTCAATAGCTGTATAGACCAGACATATCATCTTTGGAGGACCATTGAAATGGAATCGGATGAAATAAAATTTGTGATCTGCATAGATAATATATATGGAAGCTTTATCTAAATCCTAACCGATATCATCAAATTTAATAAATTTCATAGGTGCACCATTTGCATAAAATTGGACGAAAATATATATGGGAGCTATATTTAAATCTGAAACGATTTGAACTAAAACTTACACCGATCAAACTGTACTTAATTCAGTACGCCTTGCAAAAGTGTGTCTCAATCGGACAATTATTGGCATTTTGGTGCACCACTTAGATTATAAATGCGACCTGTATTTTGTTCATAAAAATACGAGGACAGACGGACATGCATAAATCAGCTCAGAAAGTGATTCTATATATATACATATTCTCAAAAGGAACCATGTGTCTATCTCGCTTCTTTTTGCCTGTTACAAAAATATGCACAAAGACAAAAAGTTCTTGAATGAATTTGATTCTTCTTGAGAAAATATTATTTTAGAAACCAGACCCATTAGTTCATGGACAAATTTGATAATTATTTTCAATATATCCCCTTCACATTATTTGTTATTGCCATAATTACTTACAAATAAATTCTGCCTATATTTAAACGACCCTCGTATCGTAATTGTATTGGAATCGCCTCCTCTTATGTGTTGTTTGTCGCAATTGAACGTATCTTATCGATAACAATAGACAAAAAGGAACTACAAAGGAAGAATGCTAGTTGTTTTCATTCGATTCACTTACATTTGTATCCTTTTCCGTATTGTCCACCGACCCCCTGCTCAAGCCCAGCAAATTTCTCTTAACAAACTCTTTGTGCAACACCATAAATATCTCTTCCGTATTTCGTAGTGAGGGAGGAGTGGGTGTGAGAGAAATACAGGACATATTGTGGGAACAAAATATTTATTCTACGACTTTTGTGAAATCTTCTTCCTCTTCTTCGTTTATCTCTTCCCCCTCCTTTGTAATGCTAGCAATATTGCTAGTAGAATTTATATGACGGAAGGATAAAATAATAGCTAAAGTAATGATTTCTCAAAAAGCTTTTCTCCACTCATTCCCTAACCACTCCCCTCATTCCCATTCCCGTACTCTCCTCCACACATAAACACAAGGATTTGGAAATGATATTGAAAATAGTTTTTACAAAAGACAAACGAGAAACATTAAAACGATACGATACAACACAGTATCCGACTGACACAATACATTGAACGAACACAAAGAGCGGGATATTGCGGAATGGATATTGTCATCATCGAGTTGGAAGAAAACAACATAATAAATTTCTATGAAAATTGATGTTTAAATAGAGGATTTATTGAGACAACTTTGTCCACACAGACAGGATAGAACATGACTATTATAATATTGAGAAACTTTTATAATGTCAAAATGAATTAATGACACTTTTAATAATCGTTAGCACAATATTGGAATGCAGTTTGAAAAGTTTAAAGAGATTTGAAAGGATTTGCAGGGGAAATGTGACAAGTAGAACAAGAGGATATGATGTTTTAAGCTAGTCAAGTATGATATATGGAGAAGCAAATCATTTTTAGGGATAATAACATATTTTAAGGATAATAAATATCCTAAAAATTTTTTGCAGGCAGAGGATTTTCTAAGGAAGGGAAATTGCATAAAGGACATTTGCAGATAGCCTTCAATACCCCAAATTTCCTTTTAAGGTCATCTATGTACAGAAAATCATCTGAAGTAAAGAAAAAAGTATGGGTGGGTATTTTTAAAAATATACTTTGGGTGCTTCAAAAAATGTTTTTAAAAATCCAAGCCAAAAAATATTTTTAAGAAAATCCACGCCTATAGGTTCTTGAAAAAAAATATTTAAGGTCCTTGAAAAAATATTCTTTAAATAAATTCGTGTCTATTGAAGGTCCTTAAAAAATATCAACACGTATTGAAGGTCCTTGAAAAAATATTCTTTAAAAAGGTCCGCACCTATTGAAGAAAATATACACACGTATTGAAGGTCCTTGAAAAATATTCTTTAAAAAATCCATGCCTATTGAAAGTCCTTGAAAAAATATTCTTTAAAAAATCCACGCCTAATGAAGCTCCTTGAAAAATATTCATTAAAAAAAATCACTCCTATTGAAAGTCGTTGAAAAACCTGACCCATTCTTTTAAAAATCCACGCCTATTGAAGATCCTTTAAAAACCTTACCCAATTCTTTAAAAAAATCCACTCCTAATGAAGTCCCTTGAAAATCCTGACCCGATTCTTTAAAAAATCCACGCCTAATGAAGGTCCTTGAAAATATTAAAGGTCCTATTAAAGGTCCTGGAAAATATATTCTATAATAAATTCAAGATTATTGAAGGTCCTTGAAATTCACATTTGTTGAAATCCTCACATTTTTCCCTAAGCCCCTATTGACTCTCCCCACCTCATTCACAGAAAATCTAAATTATCCCCAAAAAAAACCCCACTCACCTTTTTCATATCCGGCTCTCGTGATAGTGCCAAAAATACCCGATCCAATATTTTCTCCTCTACCAGGCGCTTCTTTTCTTCCGCATATAAATCCACACTATGGCTGCGGCATCCAAAGAACAACCACACCTTGGGCAGCTCACATTCACCATTCATCTCTCGCATCATTTCAAATTCTTGCCAAAATGAACGGAACGGTGCTATACCAGTACCCGGACCAATTAATATGATTGGCCTCGTCGTATCCGAAGGTAAATGAAAGCCTGGAGCACTACGTACAAACAAATAAACATCATCCTTGGCATTTAGGCTGGCCAAATAATTGGAACAGACCCCAAACCGTTCATCACCCTCACCATCCTGACTGTGATACTTAACAATGGCCACTGTCAAATGAATCTCATTGTTGACTTTTCTCGGTGACGATGAAATGGAATAGAAACGTGACTGCAGTGGCATCAGATTGGCCAGCACCAATGATGCGGGAGGCTTACACGAGGGGAACTCTTCAAGGACATCCAACAGATGGGGTAAACGCCAATGGCGCCAATCTTCATAGGCTGAGGAATCATTGACGAGTAACTGTAATCTTTCCGTGTCATGATTATCTTCACAGAATCCCGAGAGGAGGGTTAACATTTGTCTTGAGGGTGGGGTAGTGATATCAAAGAATTTCGTCAAAAGGGTACGCATACTCTCAGCGGGTATTTTATCATGAGACTCCCAACATTTGAAAATTCCATTGGAGGTCTGTTTCTCTTTCAGCAACTGCAGCTGCAACAATTCATCGGGGTCCTCAAAACCGGTTAGACGTTTCAGTAAACCCTCAACAATTTCAGGTCGATTTGATGGGAATATGCCAACATGATCTCCCGGCTCATAATCAATACCAGGTGCCGAGATTTCCAGCAAAATTGTGGTCTTCTCTCCATTACCACTATTTGTCAAATTGTGAGGATGTGCTTTGATCTGACAACAGGTCACCTTTTTGTTGTGATATTTCGAGAGCAATTGTTCCATGGTTCCCTTAGTTTTGGCCGGTACCAAACGTACTGTGTTCACGGTCAACGAATCATTTTGCAAAGCCATAGAGGCTTCCGACAAACTTTCATCCGGATCCAGACAAAATGTTTCACACGCCACCTTAAACACTTCAGGAGCCCATTTACGAAACGATTGTTCCTGGCCACACATTTCATCGCCATAGGTGACTTTGAGTAACCTCTCTCCGCCCAATTCTCCCAAAACATTGTCAATATATTGGCCGAATGCACAGAAATTTGGATATGCCGAAGAGCCTAAAGCGAACACGGCAAATCTGAAACAATAAAAATAGATCAGATTATTAATCACTAATAACTGGCAAAGGTTTCAGGAGAGGATATTAAGGAAAGGATTGATTTTTTGTTAGTTTATATTACCAATTGTTTGTATTAATTACAATTTTTTCCCACACAAAATTAATAGCTAGTCTAAAAATCCCTTCTAAGGAGCCAAACACAAAAATAAAAAACTACAGATACCTACCTTAATTTCCTAGAAGCAAGAAAGAAATAAAATTAAAATAAAGCAAACCAAAAAAGAAATAAATAAAAGAAATATACAGACAAAGCCTTCTCCTATTTCCTAAAAAATACTGAAGACGGACAAAGCATTGAAAAACTGAAAAATATATCTTAAAGAATTCAAAAAAAAAAAATTATTGTCACCGAAAAATATACATCGCACCTATTTTTTTATTCCGAGGTGGATATTTAAAATACATAAAACCATTCGGAGTCATGCCAAGTCAATATTCATTATTTTTGGTAAGGAGATGTTCTATCCCATAATAATTCAAAATGTAAAATTACAGGCTACATTATTAGATAACGGACCCCAAATACCGAAACGAATACAGTTATATGGTGGCTACCCCAAATAAATCGAAGAATATTTATAATTTACCATATTCGGTTGAAAAAACTTGCCCAAAAAAAACGAATATTCAGTTGTCCCATTATATCGAGGTATGTGGGGGCTTATAATGGACTTATATATCCAAATTTCAATACCGAACATCATAGTAGAAGGAGCAATACATGAGCAAATTTTTAAAGGTCAATCTTTCGAACTCTATCGTGATTTCAGCAGACTAACGGTTAACTCGACACCAGAAAATCAGTTAAAAAAAAACACATAATTTTAAGTTTCCTGGTTTAAAAAGCCACTCCTTATAGATTTTCCAATACAATAGTTCAGATCTTTTCTAGTCCCTTACAAACATTCCGTAAATGTGCACTATTTGCACCTTTTGTAGTCCCTTCAAGAATGTCTCAAAAATGTGCACGACTTTTATATTCCCTCGTATTCTAGCCCCTGAAAAAATATGTTGAATGAATCCACGCCTCTACCCGCCCCTGAAAAAATATGTTGAATGAATCCACGCCTCTACCCGCCCCTGAAAAAATATTTTTAATAAATCCACGCCTCTTATAGCCACTGAAAAAATATTTTTAATAAATCCACGCCACTTATAGCCGCTATGCCCGCTACTTCGTTAGTAAATGTGGTATATATTTAAAAATGTATTAACATATTATTTTATTTTTACAGAAAACTGCATATGTCAGAAAAACTAAGCTATCCACACATTAATATCGACCATAAATTAAATTTGAGTACCATTTAGTACCAAAGTTCATGATTCGAGCTCTACCGGTTCACCCAAATTCAAATTGTACCAAATTTAGCACACATTATTTTCAAGAGTACCCATCTCAACCATCCAACAAAACTTCCTGCATACCATCATACTACAACCTCACAATGATTCCAAGTTCAAATTTCAGGATTCCAAGTTCACAATTCACCCACAATTTAAATTGTATTAAATTTAGTACACAATAGTACGAATTTCCAATATTTCCTACATAACCCAAACCCACAGTTAACCTAAACCCAAGTTTCAGAATTCCAATTCTATCGGTTCGCCCACAATTCAAAATGGACCAAATTTAGTATAAATTTCAAAAACCTACCTCTTACCCTAAACCATCAACCCCACAGTGATCCTAAATCCAAGTTTCCAGATTCCAACGCTATCGGTTCACCCACATTTCAAATTGTACTAAATTTAGTACACTGTAGTACCAATTTCAATTCAAATTGTGATTTAAATCTTTCAGCATTACAATTCTATCGGTTCACCAACAATTCAAATTGTACCAAATTTAGTACACAGTAGCACAAATTTCCAAATCTTCCTACTTAACCCAAATCTACACCCCACAGTGATCCTAAATTCAAGTTTCAGGATTCCAATTCTATCGGTTCACCCACAATTCAAAATGTACCAAATTTAGTACATAGTAGTACGAATTTCCAAAACCTACTTCTTACCCTAAACCATCTCCCCCACAGTGGTCCTAAATCCAAGTTTCAGAATTCCAACTCTATCGGTTCACCCTCAATTCAAATTGGACAAAATTTTGTACACAGTAGTACCAATTCCAAAACTTCCTACATACCATAATCTTACACTTCCACAGTGATCCTTAATCAAAATTTCAGGATTCCAACTCTATTGTTTTACCCACAAATCAAATTGTACTAAATTTAGTACATAGTGTTACCAATTTCCAAAACTTCCTACTTAAACCAAATCTTCACCCCCACAGTGATCCTAAATATAAGATGCAGGATTCCAACTCTATCGGTCCACCCACAATTCAAATTGTACTAAATTTAGTACATGGTAGTACCAATTTCCAAAACTTCCTACATGCCCCAACCCAACACCCCCACATTGATCCTAAATCCAAGTTTCCGGATTCCAACTCTATCGCTTCACCCACAATTTAAATTGTACCAAATTCAGTACACAGTAGTACGAATTTCCAAAACCTCCTTCTTACCCTAAACCTTCACCCCCCACAGTGATCCTAAATCCAAGTTTCAGGATTCGAACTCTATCGGTTCACCAACAATTCAAATTGTACAAAATCTTGTACACATTAGTACCAATTCCAAAACTTCCTACATACACTAAACCTACACCCTCACAGTGATTTTAATCTAAGTTTCAGGATTAAAATTTTATCGGTTCACCAACAATTCAAATTATACCAAATTTAGTACACAGTAGTACGAATTTCCAAAACTTCCTACATACCCAGTCCTGCTACTTAACCCAAATATTCACCCCCACAGTGATTCTAAATATAAGTTGCAGGATTCCAACTCTATCGGTCCACCCACAATTCAAATTGTACAAAATTTTCTACACAATAGTACGAACTTTCAAAACTTCCTACATACCCCAATCCTACACCCAACAGTGATCCCGAATCCAAGTTTCAGGATTCCAGGATTTAACTGTCCACCCACAATTCAAATTGTACCAAATTTAGTAGACAGCAGTACCAATTTCCGAAACTTCCTACATACCCCAATCCTACACTCCCACAGTGATCCTAAATCCAAGTTTCAGGATTCCAACTCTATCGGTACACATTTCAAATTGTACAAAATTTAGTACAATTTTTAAAACTTCCTACATATCTCGATCTTACACCTCAACAGTGGTCATGACTGCAAATTTCATGATTCTAGCTCTATTGGTTCACCTAAAATTCAAATTGCATCAAATTTAGTACCATTTAATACCCATAAGTAATATTTGCTTAAACTGAATCAATTTCATTATTCCCGCTCAATCGGTTCACCCAAATCCAAATTGTATCAATTATAGTACATTTTCCAATCCTGCACTCTGACGGTAATGTTAATTTCAAATTTCTGGATTGCAACTCGATTTGAATCTCCAAATTAAATTTGTACCAAATATGGTTTCGTGTGAGTACACGCCTCTTCAAACCCCTCCAAAAATTCTTTGAATAAATCCAGGCTTCTTCAAAACCCCCAAACAATTCTTTGAATAAATCGCTGCCTCTACAAACCCCTCAAAAATTTCTTTGAATAAATCCATGCCTCCTCTTCAAGCCCTTCAAAAATGTTTTGAATAAATCCACGCATCCTCTTCAATCCCCTCAAAAAATATTTTGAATAAATCCACGTCTCTTCTAGCCACTGAAAAGATGTTTTGAATAAATCCACCCCTCTTCTATACCGTTAAAATATTATTTTTTATAAACCCACGCCTCTTCTATCCCGTTAAAATATTATTTTTAATAAGTCCACGCCTGTTCTAGCCACAGAATAAATATTTTTAATAAATTTGTGTCAATTTCAGACCCTGAAAAGTCTTTTTTTTTTTGACAATTTATGTTATGTATGACAAAATTAACATTATTTGCAAGTTCAAATCGCCCATGTCTTGTATAGTGTTCTAATCTATCTTTATTTATTTTTTTTTTTTTTCATTTCAGGTTGTTGTGAATTGTATATCCACGGATTTCATTCCGTACGATGACAATCGAAAAGGATCTACAAATATGTTGCAAATATTACAAGCCGGTCCGGCCTTTAACGATATATATATATATATATATATTGTGGAATTATCCTGTACTCTCAAGGACAGAAATTATCTTTTTCGACAAGCAGAGGATTGGTGTACAATACAGACCATATAAGTCGGTTTAGTTGTCAAGTAGCGTATTTATTAAAATTAATATTTTATGTATTTTTAAAAAATGTATGTATACATTTTTAAAAATAATATTTAATAAAAAAACGAATTTACTAAAAATATTGTTTGTTTTTATTTACGGATACAAAATATGGTAAGTATACACCTGCCCCTAAGCGTGCTCCATATATTTTTTGTGATGACGTCACAATTTTTCTATCACCTGGTTTTGTGCATTTTTTGGGCAAATTTCACAAAAATACCAGGCACCCAGAACAAAATAGAAAGTAGCCCGCCAAAAAAAAAATGATGAAAAAATTGCATCTGGCAATGCCGTACTTAGAAATTACCAAAATTGTAGCATAATTTTAGGCGCCCGATTTTTTTTTCGCGGGTAGAGATTTGCCAGAGCAAAAATTTTTGATTTTTTTTTTGGCGGGCAGCTTGCTATTATTTCTGGGCGCCTGGTATTTTTGTGAAATTTGCCCAAAAGTGAACAAAATTTTTGGATTTTTTTTTGTAATTCTTTAGAAAAGCCAGGATAGATAGACATGGGACTTTACTGTTTCACAATTAAATGCTGAATAGCGGTAATATTACTAAAAAACTAAAATTGAACCCACCCACTAACAGATTTTTTGGACAGCCATAAATAAATAAAAAAACGTTTTTGGTATTTGTTTTAAAATCTGTTTATTTGGTTTATTTCAATAAACAATCAATTAAGTCCCTATAGGGAAAAATTAACTACTAACTTAAAAGTATTTAATATAATAGTAGTAGTAGTGTGTAGGAAAGAAGGATACATGACATCAGGCCTTAACGTTTGGTGTGGGTATTTTCCTTCGCATATTGCTCAAACATACCAGGCATCCAGAAATGGTAGTTAGGTAAATAGACTAATTGCGGGCTCTCAGATTCGAAACATGTACCAGGACTGAATTTCAGAGCAAATGTGGGGTTCATATCAGGAAATAGATCTCTAATACTTCATCGTAATTGCTTTGGTAGGCCTTGAAGAAAGAGGATTTCTATAAAAATCCACTACGACTGCTCTAGTAATCTTTAAAGAGAAATGTTTTACAAAAAATGTAAAAACGTGTCCGTTTGGTGTTGCCGACAGACATATACACTCAGCCTATATTTTGCGGAGGTGGTCTACTGAATTATACACCTATAGACCCAATCTTCGGCTTTAAAGTAGGTTTGGTAAACCATTACGATGTGCAAACAATGGATTAAATCGGTTAATCAATTCGCTTCAAATTAAATATACAGGATCAGCCATTGAGGAGGAGGTGCCGGAAGGCATGGACCGACGGGTCATATTTTGTAATAATTCTACTGAATTATACACCTATAGAGCCAATCTTCGTATTTATAGTAGGATTAAATTGGTTAATCAATTCGCTTCAAATTAAATATACAGGATCAGCTAAATATTTGGCGATGACGTTTATTATGAGATGAACATGATTTTAGAATTTTTACCCTTTGTAGGCGAGGTACTAGCAGAAGTGGGCCAATATTCCTCATCTTCCAACACAACAGAGGCATTGGTAAAATATTCGGTTTCGCAAAGTTTGGTTCAAATTGGATAGCCCGTTCACATGATATAACCAAATTCAGCATTTGGAACATGATTTAAATTTTGAAGAAATATTATTTAAATGAAATCGCTTAGACCCTTCGAGAGTTATCGTGTGCGCACCAGCCGGCCAGATAGACGAACTGGCGGACATTTGTAAAAGAACTCGAAAATTTCTGAAATATTTCTATGAGGCACATTGTTGCCGTAGCAAAGTGTATGTACACTAATTACCCATACGTCTGGGGGTATAATTCGTCGATATTTTAAATATCATTGAACTTTCCATAATCCTAATTTTCTTTTATAAAACTTTAAAATTTCCCCTAACCATTGCTGATAAATTTATAAAAATCGGTTAAGTAGCCGCTGAGTTATTTGCATTTGAATTCAACGATGCTCCAAAATATCCCTACTGTCCGGTGCTGGGCGCCTATTACCTGAAAATGAAAAACGTACCAAAATTTGATTTTTTAAAACAGATAAATTTTCGTGCATGATGTCTGCTGTTTTGTAAAGAAAATTAGAGGTACCAGACGAAATGGACCGACGGGTCATATTTTCTAACTTGATCTTTGTGAGATAAATATTTGAAGATGTGTAAATTTTCGATGAAAATGGATATTCCGTTCGTTTATTATGAGATGGACATGTTTTTAGAATTTTTACCCTTTGTAGGCGAGGTACTAGTGGGAGTGGAACGATATCCCCCCATCTTCATATATAAAAGAGGCATTATTCAAATATTAGGTTTTGCAAAGTTTGGTTCAAATTGGATAGTCCGTTCACATGATATAACAAAATTCAGCAAAATGTTGACCATTTTGCGAGGGAGATAACAGAAGGAATGGGTCGATATTCCCTATCTTCGAACATAATTAAAGTTTGGAAAAAATATTACGAGTTTGAATGAAATCTGTTACTCCCTTAGAAATTTATCGTACACACCAGCCGGCCAGACAGACGAACGGACCTTTGTAAAACGACTCCAAATTGTCTAAAATATTTCTATAAGGCTCATTTTTACTGTAGCACAGTGTATATACATTTATTACCTCTACGTCTGAGGGTATAATTCATCGATATTTTAATATCTGTGAACTTTCACATAATCCTATTTTTCTCTTATAAAACTATAAAATTCCCCCTAACCATTGCTGCAAAATTTATAAAAATCGGTTAAGTAGTCGCTGAGTTATTTGCATTTGAATTCAACGATGTTCCGAAATATCCCTGCTGTCCGGTGCTGGGCGCCTATTACCCAAAAATGAAAAACCACACAAAAATGGATTTTTAAAAACGGGTCATTTTTCGTTCATGATGGCTGCTGTTTTGTAAAGAAAATTAAAGCATACTTTTAGGTCAATCACAGTCTATATGTATGTAATCCGATTATTAATTTAATAGGTGATTGGTTTTATGAACAAATCTAATGTAATATATAACATTACATACATACACTGTGGAAAAGTTGATTGGAGTCGAGTATATATGATACCCTACACCATTTTGGAATATATATACACAAAAGATGTTCCTACGATCCATATTTTGACCCCCACAGTAATGTTTATATCGATTAAACACGTTCTCAAAAAATTGTACTTTCTAATATTTTTGGTTTTATGTGTACTATATCCTGTCGATTGCCAATCTTTGGAAGCAGAAGGACCATCTTTGGAGGTAGAAGGACCATTGACAGAAATCGGAAGATATTAAATATGTGATCTATACTTACATATATACGAACCGAATTCAATCAATCTATACAAATGTCATTCGGCAATCTATGTTAAATTTCCTGTCAATCTGGCAGACATAGGATCTTCGATGTATCAAATCTAATAAATCGGACAAAAAAAATATATGAGAGCTATATGTGTAAATCTTGACCGATTTAAAGCAAATTTGACACAGGCCATTCGTTATGCTCTGCAGCACTGGCTGTAACTTTTTAATAAATTACTCGATTAACACAAATTAGGTGTCATATTGAAAGGCTAATACTCGCCTTTGTTATAGAATCGGTAAACTAATTTTCGAAAACTTATTTCAGGTGATAATTTCGTAATATTACTTTCAAACTCATTGTTCACATACGACATTTCATATTTATGAAATTATGAATAGATCTCGAAATAGCCAGACATCTTGGCTTTCGTATGACACAAATTTTATTAAAATACCGCCAGTAGTTCAAAAGTTATGGCAGAAAAACCTGGAGTCATCAAATTTTCATTTTCGCCATTTCATGCTACTGCATCAATAGATGGCGCTGCGGTCGCAGAAGTGTCAGGTCGTTATGGAAAATTAAGGTAATGGTAAATTTGATATAACTTTTGAACGAATTGTGATATTTGAATAAATTAAACGGTTATGTGTAGCTGAAAACATACCGGTTATATGTGTAGTAAAACAAATTTAAGAGATCGATCACTATTTGGTAAATAGTGCAACAAAATAAACTCAAGCCTTATTAGATAACTTTCTGTGCGAGTTGTTTGGAGGAAATAAGGGTTCATTAATAGGGAACCCTTTAAGCTGCTCACAATCGTTTGCATTCTCCAAATATTACCAACCGTTCAAAATTTATTTCAATATTAACAAAACCCTAATTTTCATACAACATTTAAAGTTTTGTATATATACGAATAGATTCCGAAAAAGACAGAATTCTCAGCTTTCGTATGACACCAATTTTATTCGAATACCGCCAGTAGTTCAAAAGTTATGGCAGAAAACCCATGGCCTCAAATTTTTCATTTTTGCCATTTCAATCTACTGCACCAATAGATGGCGCTGCGGTCGCAAAAGTGTCAGGTCGTTAGGGAAAATCAAGGTTATGGTAAAATTGAAATAACTTTTGAACGGATTGTGCGATTTTTATAATTTAAACGGCCATGTACAGCTTTAATCCTCCATACATACGTAATTATTTCGTTAGAACAAATCGCATAGAAAGTTCTCTATTAACGCTTCACATTATTTTCTGGTACTTTTCACCCAGTTATGATCGACATTTCAAATATGTTTTAGCACTCAGATAATTGGTGAGTTTTAAGCTGCACATAATCGTTTAAATTAACCAAATCGCACAATCCATTCAAAAGTTATTTCAATTTTACTATTACCTTGATTTTCCGTAACGACCTGACACTTTTGCGACCGCAGCGCCATCTATTGGTGCAGTAGATTGAAATGGCGAAAATGAAAATTTTGTGACTCCAGGTTTTGTGCCATAACTTTTGAACTACTGGGGGTATTCGAATAAATTTGGTGTCATATGAAAACTAAGAAGTCCAGCAATTCCAAAACCACTTCAAATCTTCAAAAAATTTGAAATGGTTTGTGAAAATCAAGGTTTAGTTCAAATTGAAATAATATTTTATGGATTGTAATATTCAGAAAATTTAAACGGTTATGTACAGTTTAAAAAGTCCCCTATTTATAAACACCTATATTGTTTAAATAACTCTCATAGAAATCTTCCTATTAAGCCTTGCCATTATTTGGTAGCATTATTTACCAAATAGTGATCGATATCTAAAGTTTGTTTTTGTAGACATATAAGCGGTGTGTTTTAAGCTCCACACAACCGTTTAAATTATCCAAATCGCACAATCCATTCAAAAGTTATTTCAATTTTACTATTACCTTAATTTTCCGTAACGACCTGACACGTTTGCGACCGCAGCGCCATCTATTGATGCAGTAGCATGAAATGGCGAAAATGAAAATTTGATGACTCCAGGCCATAACTTTTGAACTACTGGCGATATTTGAATAAATTTGGTGTCATATGAAAGCTAAGAAGTCTGGCAATTTTGAGATCTATTTACAGTTTTCATATATATGTAATGTTGTTTGTGAAAAAATGAGTTAGAAAGTTACAATATGAAATAATAACCTGAAATGCATTTTGCCGATTCTATAACAAAGACAAATATTTGCCCTTCAATATGACACCTAATTTGTGTTAATCGAGCAATTTGTTAAAAAGTTACAGTCAATGGAAGACAACTAAGTGCTGCAGAGCATATCGAATAGCCTGTGACAAATATGCTATAAATCAATCAGGATTTATATATAGCTCTCATATATATTTTGTCCGATTACTTAGCTGTGGTACACCAAAGGCCCTATGTCTGCCAGATTGACAGGAAATTTAACATTGATTGCCGAATGACAGTTGTATGGATTGATTGAATTCGGTTCGTATATATGTAAGTATAGATCACATATTTAACATCTTCCGATATCTGTCAATGGGGGCAGAACCCTCAAAGATGTTACGGCTGGGCAATCGACAGGATATAGTACACATACAACCAAAAATATTAGAAAAAAGTACAATTTGTTGAGGACGGGTTTAATCGATATAAATAAACATTACTGCAGGGGTTAAAATAACAATCGTAGGAACATCTCTCTCTTGTTTATATATTCCCAAAATGGTGTAGGGTATCACACAGACGTCTCCAACCAACTTTTGTACTTTGCATGTAAAGTTATATTTACATTCGATTTGTGTTTAAAACAATCAACTAATAATCGGTTTGCATACATATAGACTGTCATTGACCTAAAAGTATGCTTTAATTAATTTCCTTTACAAAACAACAGCCATCATGAACGAAAAATGACCCGTTTTTAAAAATCAATTTTTGGTGCATTTTTCATTTTCAGGTAATAGGCGCCCAGCACCGGACAGCAGGGATATTTCGGACCATCGTTGAATTCAAATGCAAATAACTCAGCGAATAATTAACCGATTTTGATAAATTTTGCAGCAATGGTTCGAGGGAGATCTAAAGTGTTATTCCATATTAGAAATGCATATATAAATTTATGTTATATAAGAGAAAATTAGCATTATGTGAATGTTGAAAGATATTTAAAATATCGGCTAATATTTTTCATAAATGTAAACAAAGCAGTATAGTCGATTTGGGTAGGCTGTGCAGCCACCACAAATAATAATTGAACACGTCTTCTCTAGCTCCTCAAAAAAATAGTTTAAATAAATCCACGCTTATTTTACGTCCTGACAAAAAAAAAATATTTTGAATAAATCCACGCTTATTTTACGTCCTGACAAAAAAATATTTTGAATAAATCCACGCTTATTTTACGTCCTGACAAAAAAAATATTTTGAATAAATCCAAGACTATTTTAAGTCCTGAAAAAAAAATTATTTTGAATAAATCCACGCTTATTTTAGTTCCTAAAAAAATTATTTTGAATAAATCCACGACTATTTTAGGTCCTGAAAAAAAATATTTTTAATAAATCCACGCCTATTTTAGGTCCTGAAAAAAATTATTTTTAATAAATCCACGCCTATTTTAGGTCCCGACAAAAATTATTTTGAATAAATCCACGCCTATTTTAGGTCCCGACAAAAAATTATTTTGAATAAATCCACGCCTATTTTAGGTCCCGACAAAAAATTATTTTGAATAAATCCACGCCTATTTTAGGTCCCGACAAAAAATTATTTTGAATAAATCCACGCCTATTTTAGGTCCCGACAAAAAATTATTTTGAATAAATCCACGCCTATTTTAGGTCCCGACAAAAAATTATTTTGAATAAATCCACGCCTATTTTAGGTCCCGACAAAAAATTATTTTGAATAAATCCACGCCTATTTTAGGTCCCGACAAAAAATTATTTTGAATAAATCCACGCCTATTTTAGGTCCCGACAAAAAATTATTTTGAATAAATCCACGCCTATTTTAGGTCCCGACAAAAAATTATTTTGAATAAATCCACGCCTATTTTAGGTCCCGACAAAAAATTATTTTGAATAAATCCACGCCTATTTTAGGTCCCGACAAAAAATTATTTTGGAATAAATCCACGCCTATTTTAGGTCCAGAAAAAAAATATTTTAAATAAATCCAGGCCTTTTTTAGGTCCTGACAAAAAATTATATTGAATAAATCCACGCCTATTTTAGGACCTGAAAAATTTTTTTGTGAATAAATCCACGCCTATTTTAGCTTCTGAAAGAAATTATTGTGAATAAATCCACGCCTATTTTAGGTATTGACAAAAAAATATTTTGAATAAATCCACGCCTCTTCTGGTCCAAGGAAAAATTATTTTGAATAAATCAACACCTCTTCTATCTTCTGAAAATATTATACTTAATAAAACCAGGCCTCTTCTGGCTTGTGAAAAAAATATTGCTAATAAAGCCAGACCTTTTTAAGTTTCTGAAAAAAATCCACACCTCTTCTGGCTTCTGCAAAAGTTATTTTTAATAAATCCACTCCTCTTCTGGCTTCTGAAAAAACATTTTGAGTACATTTCGTCTAGCCACTAAGCCACCGCTCTAAATTATAAATAATGATCGGGAAGATATCTATACAAACTCCCTCTTTAATTCTAATATTTAAATTATATATTGTCCCGCCCAAAAATAGTGTAAAATGTAAAATAAACTATTTACCCATTTGTGACCCTTTGTCCCGTAAAGAAGCCAACTTTCTCACAATTCCTGTGACACCTAATTACTTTCTAAATCTTAAGGGGTTTCAAAGTTATGGGTAAAAAAACCTTTAAATTTACCACTTGCTCTACAGATGGCGCTTACGATGTGTTATTGCCAGGGTTGCAAAAACTAGAGGATATGAATATAAAATTGGATTGCTCATAACTTTTGAATACGAAGAGATATTTGAATGCTCACAAAGGACAAATTGTTTTGTTTTAAACTACCTTTCAGATTTTTTTTTGATTATGACAAAAGGTAAAGTTGATTATCAATGTCTAGCTCTTATTTTTTATTAGATATATATCAAGATCCTTGATCCCACATAAAACAATCATTTTCTCCCCATTTTGTTAAAGCCTTTGTGAAAACACCAAAGTAAATCTGTTCTCCCAGTCATAGGTCACAAAAAGTGCAAATAAATACAAGAAGCACATATATAAAAAAAGGCAACAAAAAAATAAAGCAACTATATTTCTCCAAATATCACTATATCCATTCTGATATATCCCTCCTATTTCAACTGCAAATAAAACACAAGTATCCTTTAAAAATCATGCGAACATGACTTTTTCCGTTTTATTATATTTATTTCATATCAATATGATTTCATTGCATTTGCTTCCTTTTTACTTACCTCACATTCGATAACGGTCCAAAATTCTCTTCGGTAAAGGTATCGGATGTTGAACCACGCAATGAATCCCATCTATCGATTTTCTTCACTTGTTGCAGTGGCAATTTGATGAAATCTTGTCTTGAGCTTGCCTTCATAAAGGATTTCGATGAGGTTACAATGCTGCAAAAGAGAAGAAGAAGATGAGGGAAAAGTGTTCAGATTGTGTCATAAACTTCAAATAAACAGGAAATAGCATAACTTCAAATGAAAAAAGATATATGTAGATGTGGAGTAAATAAACAACAACAAACATAAAGTTACAAGGAGTAGCAAGGATTTTTCGATTTTGATTCCAAAGAGTAGATATTCGTATGTCAATAACGGAAATAAGAAAAATAACTTTATCATGTTCCTTTTATGGCGTAAGATGACAAATAAACACATATGTATGTCAAATTTGATTTTTTAAAGAATATTTGTCAGGGATAATCGATAATAGTGTTTTTGTATTTTTTAAAAAATATTTTTCAAAGGTCATCAATAGGCGTGGGTTTATTAAGGAATATTTTTCAAGGACGACCATTTTCTAAGAATATTTTTCAAGGCCCATCAATAGGTGTACATTTTTTAAGAATATTTTTCAAGGACCGTCAATAGGCGTAGATTTTTTAAAGAATATTTTTCAAGGACATCAATAGGCTTGGATTTTTTAAAGAATGTTTTTCAAGGACATTAATGGGCGTGGATTTTTCAAGGACATCAATAGGCGTGGATTTTTCAAGGACATTAATAGGCGTGGATTTTTCAAGGACATCAATAGGAGTGGATTTTTCAATGACATCAATAGGCATGGATTTTTCAGAGACATCAATAGGCGTGGATTTTTCAAGGACATCAAAAGGCGTGGATTTTTCATGGACATCAATGGGGGTGGATTTTTCAAGGACATCATACGGCGTGGATTTTTCAAGGACAATCAAAAGGATAGATACCAACCAACGGCTCTGATTGGCTTTAACATGGCGAAGTCCAGGCTTATCTTGATCCCTCTTTCATCTCAGACCTCCCCGCGGTGTCACCTGGTACAGCTATTTTCATCACCCGATGAAATAGTGAGCTAATATGTGCCGCGATTACACCCATAAGAACTATAAAAAATGGGTTGAGGCGTCGGGTTAGTTGTCCACTCTCGGAAAACCCAACCTACCATGAAAAAGCAAAGAAAAAGAAAACCAAGAAAACCAAACCCCCCTAATGTTGACGACCCCCGCAAACGTATAAAGGACCACGATCTGCGAATTTGCTTGGAATGTGCGCACGTTGTACATAACAGTCGCTTTGGCGGATCTACTCAAGAAGTACAAAGCCGATATTATTACCTTACAGGAAATGCGATGGAAAGGGACTGGTGTAAGTAAATCAGATGATTACGCCCTGTATTATAGCTGTCATGAAACGAGACATGAATTCGGCTGCTTATGGAACGAAAGTTCTGTCACAGGCCAGCTAAGTACGTAAGTAAGTAATTGAAAGGTGTGGACTTTATAAAGAATATTTTCACGGGTCCAACAAAAGTAAGGATTTTTAAAGAATATATTTTCAAGGGCTAAAATGGGCGTAGATTTTGTAAAGAATATTTTTCAATGACTAAGACAGGGGTAGATTTTGTAAACAATATTTTTTCAAGGACTAAAACCGGCGTAGATATTTTAAGATTTTGTAAATATTATTATTTCTTGGGGCCCAGGCAGGTTTAAGGGAACCCCCCCCCACCCCATTCTCGATTTGAATTTTTTAAGATTTTCAATGGGCTGGTAAATCAATACCAATGCTTGTTAAGGTTTGTAACTTTGCACATATATAATTGAAGATTTAAAAAAGAAGAAAAATAATTTACAAACAATTTTTGTTATTGTTTTGTTGTTGTTTTTTGTAATTAAAGAAAAGTCCTTATTTTTGATGGCGGGCATGATAACATGGAACATCGGAATCCGAAAATTCCAACGGTGTTAGAAAGAGTACATGTCTGGCTCTCGTATGAACTAGGATTATTGACTTCGCTCTAAAATTAACAAAATGGTGGACCTTTGAAAAAATATTTTTGGAAAATCGCCGATTTTTGACCAAAAACCAAATTAAAAAATAAGGAAGATCTTCACCGATTGGCTTTATCCTAGTTCATACGAGAGCTATACACTCCCAGAGAAACGATGCAAAATTTGGAACCGATTGGATTATTAGTTTTTGAGTTATCGTGCCCGCCATTCGCAAAAAAATGTTTAGAGAAAAACGCGTTTAAAGTTTGAGAAACCCTTTAGCCGTCACTTGATGCTGACACACTAAATCGGATATATCTTCAACAGTTCTTGAGATTTTCACTTGAAATTTTGTAGAGACATTCTTTAATCAGTGTACATTCGAATTATATCAACAAAAATTTTGACCCCGAGAATGGGGGGGGGTCCCCTTAAATGTTTTAGAGATTAATTTTTCTTGGGACCCAGACAGGCGTAGCTTTTTAACAAATATTTCTTTCGTATTGGATAAATTATTTAAAGGACATTTTTGGAGAAGACTTGCAAGAAGCAAGGATTCATAAAATTGAAACTAGGATTTTAAAAATTTAGATTTCATTCTGAAAAAGAACCATATATAAATTAAGCCTCCCCTTTAGAAAATAGTTTTAAATATTTGCATTCTCGCTTCGTATATATGCTAAATTACCTTCCTCTTTTATGTGAGATTACTTTCACCTTGCATCCATTGAAATATTGTTTTGCAGCAACAATTGTCGCTTTAGAAAAATTCTATGACCGACTGCATGTCATGATGTTACTTAAGCCTTTGGAAAACAAATTGTTTGCTTCTTTGTCCTTGCTATCTGTGGGATTGATTTCATTGTTTAGTGTAGAACTTCAGCTAAATTACCGTTATTAAAGGCATTGCAACAGTGAGTTATTTTTTGAGTAATTTTGAAATAAAGATCCTTTATTTAAAAATATGTTTTTAAAGAACACTTAAAACTCAAGTGAAAGAGAAATTGTTCCCTCAAAAAAAAAAAAAAAATCGACTCCTTATCAAGATTGTTCCACTGTCTGTGGATCAGCAGTAAGTCTCCAAGTACTATTATCCTTGTGTTAGTGGTAGAAGTGGTAAATAACTGCACTTCTAATTGTTGTTGCACAGCCTTTCAATGTAGTTTCAAAGCTGCTGTTGATGTTGTTGTTTCTGTCTGCTCTAAATAAATCCTCTAATAGCCCTCAACTACTTGTCGTAACACCGTTTAGTGAGAATACTTCCAACACAACGAAGCAACTCTTTACATAGCAGTGAAAACACTTTTAAGCTGCAGATAAATAAGTGGTGTGATGGACAAGGTTTTGTTGATGCAACTCCCACCTGCATCACTATTTTATGGAATGAAGTCCTTTTTCGAAGAAAAGAAGACAAAAGGACATAGCTCTGATCCTGAATCCACGCCTATAGACCTGCTAGTCCTTGGAGAAATTTATTTTAAAAATCCACGCCTATAGACTTGCGAGTCCTTGGAGAAATTTATTTTAAAAATCCACGCCTATAGACTTGCGAGTCCTTGGAGAAATTTATTTTAAAAATCCACGCCTATAGACCTGATAGTCCTTGGAAAAAATTATTTTAAAAATCCACGCCTATAGACCTGATAGTCCTTGGAAAAAATTATTTTAAAAATCCACGCCTATAGACCTGATAGTCTTTGGAAAAAATTATTTTAAAAATCCACGCCTATAGAACTGATAGTCCTTTGAAAAAAATATTTTAAAAATTCACGCATATAGACCCGATAGTCCTTGGAAAAAAATATTTTAAAAATCCACGCCTATAGACCTGATAGTCCTTGGAGAAAATTATTTGACAAATTAAAAATTATTTTTAAAACTTTTAAACATATTCCTTAAAAAAATATTTCTTTTTTTAATCAGTATTCATTAATTCAGAATTTTATTAAAATTTTCCAAAATTATTTGTACAATTATTACTACCGCTCTCAATAGTATTTAATAAAATTCCTTAGATGTTCTTTGACAACCACACATGACGATATTAAATAAATACTCTACTGCCTAATTGCAAATTATTGTCGACGACATGAAATTACAAATTTCACAGTTCACCCCCTCTGTTCTACTCCTGCTGGGACTTTTATAAAATTTACAATGCGATTTACCTTTCAAATGTACAAAACCCGAATCCGATGAAAGTCAACAACCACCGTCAGTCACTTAACATAAATCGACCAATTGTTACTCTTGGTAACATTTTAAGTGGCACTCCAAGGAGTCGGAATGGTGGGTGTGGTGGGCACATATGTGAAATCAAGCAATAAAGCGAAGATGAATGGATCCTCAACAAACATATGTATGTGTGTGCGAGTGAATAAGTGTGTGTATGTGGAACAGGTGTGTCAGGCATTAACAAGGCTTGTTGTTGGCTAAATAGTAGTCAATGTTGTTTTTGGGTTTTCACGTTGAATTGTCCTTATGAAACACACACAGTCACTCACTCACACACACATGCATGTGAGTTTTAAAATTCCACCTAACAACGACAAGTGAGCAATCTTAGCCACTTTATCTAAACACAGTCAACCAACCGCGCTTCGAAGAAGCAGGCCACCGTGATGAAATGTTTGAGGTACGCGAATGGATGTGAAGCATATCCATCTGAGAATTTGTGAATTGATGTAACACACACGCACACACCACATATCAACCTAAATGTCATCTTCACCGTCATCTTCATTGACATTTAATTGTGTAAAATTTTTGTGAAAATTTGAGGTTGCCAGAAAGCCATTAATCAACGAAAGTTGTTGAGTTGTAATGCGACTGCCAGCTTTGCTTTGTTTATTTTGAAGACCTTGATTTGAAATGAAAATTGACATGTTTGTTTTCTTGGTTAAAAGGTAATATTTGTCAATTTGTTTCCAGGTATTCAAGGAATTTTAATTTGACATAAAATTATTTAACATAACAGCAATTAGCGATGAAAGAATGGATGGAGATAACCATGAAAAGTGTAGATTTTTTAAGAACCATAATTTTTTCGAGGTCCATAAAGAGGCGTGGATTTTTTAAAGAATATTATTTCAAGTACCCAGAATGAGCGCGTGGTTTATCTAACGAATATTTATCAAGCGCCCCAGAGAGGCGTGGATTTTGAGAAGAATATTCTTTGGAGGACCATTAATAAGCGTGGCTAGTTAAAGAATATTTTTTCAAGCCTCTAAAATAGGCGTGGATTTTTTGAATAATAATTTTTCAAGCCTCTCAAATAAGCGTGGATTCTTTAAAGAATAATTTTTCACACTCTACAATAGGGGTGGATTTTTTTCAAGACTAGTTTTCTAAGGCCACCGAAGGCGTGGATTTTGTAAAGAATATTTTTCAAGGACTTCCTAAAGAATATTTTTCAAGGACTTCCTAAAGAATATTTTTCAAGGACTTCCAATGGCGTGGATTTTTTTAAAGAATGTTTTAAATAGCCTTTAAAAGCGTGTAGTTTTCAAGGAATATTCGAAAATTTCCAGATATATTCAAGAACATTTTTTATTCCATCCCCAAAAAAGGATTGGCAATATTATTCATTCCAAACCTTTAATATACGTTTGTATGCACATATGTTTTATTTTCTAAAACAAATTTGTCTTATTTTCTATACTGCATATCAATGAAGAAGGATGTCAACATGTCGTAATGGAAATGACACACCAATTACCAATATCCTGTTTATGCGGAACAGTTAACTGTCAATGCTGACATGAAGCATGAGTTATACAAGGACTATCAGAGCCATAGGCGTGGATTTTTTAAATATATATATATTTTTTTTTCAAGAACTATCAGACCTTAGGCGTGGATTTTTTATATATATATATATATATATTTTTTTTTTCAAGAACTATCAGACCTTAGGCGTGGATTTTTTAAATAATTTTTTCCAAGGACTACCAGAGCCATAGGCGTGGATTTTTTAAATAATTTTTTCCAAGGACTACCAGAGCCATAGGCGTGGATTTTTAAATAATTTTTCCAAGGACCATAGGCGTGGGTTTTTAAATAATTTTTCCAAGGACCATAGGCGTGGATTTTTAAAATATTTTTTTCCAAGGACTATCAGAGCCATAGGCGTGGATTTTTAAAAGAATTTTTTCAAGGACTATCAGGGCCATAGGCGTGGATTTTTTAAATAAATTTTTCCAAGGACTATCAGAGCCATAGGCGTGGATTTTTTAAATAATTTTTTCCAAGGACTATCAGAGCCATAGGCGTGGATTTTTTTAAATAATTTTTTCCAAGGACTATCAGAGCCATAGGCGTGGATTTTTTTAAATAATTTTTTCCAAGGACCAACTAAGGCGTGTATTTATTAAATAATATTTTCCAAGGACCAACTAGGCGTGGATTTTTTTAAATAATTTTTTCCAAGGACCATAGACATGGATTTTTTTAAATAATTTTTTCCAAGGACCATAGACATGGATTTTTTTAAATAATTTTTTCCAAGGACCATGTGTGATTTTTTATAATTTTTCCATGGACCTTAGGATTTTTTAAATAATTTTTTTTCCAGACATGGATTTTTTTAAATAATTTTTTCCAAGGACCATAGACATGGATTTTTTTAAATAATTTGTTCCAAGGACCATTGGCGTGGATTTTTTTAAATAATCTTTGATCTTTAAAATATTTTTTTCCAAGGACCATAGGCGTGGATTTTTAAATAATTTTTCCATGGACTATCAGAGGCATAGGCGTGGATTTTTTAAATAATTTTTTCCAAGGACTATCAGAGCTATAGGCGTGGATTTTTTAAATAATTTTTTCCAAGGACAATCACCTTTAGGCGGGGATTTTTACATAATGTTTTTTATTAAATATTTGTATTTAAGTATTGATCTAAATTTTAAGATTTAAAAAAGTGTAGACAACAGTATTATTTATTTTCCACGAAAAAACTGAATGTGACATCAAAACACCAAACAATCCCCAATCACAAAATATTCTATTTGAATATATTGTTACTGTGTAAGGCGTGACGGGAAGTGTTTTTTCTTGGAAAAGACAAATTACCATTAACAACTTTGTCAATGAATGATTTGATATGCCTATTTGGCATAGCCAAAAAAACATAGGTATGGAAAATTCAAATAACATTGTCTACATTGTTTATCCTACCTCACCTCCCTTATCACACACACATTGTTGTTATGGTTTAACGTGTTTCCCCAATTTCCTTTAACGAATATATTTCGGTTTAATTTTCTACTGTTGTGGTTCAATAAAAGCATCTCCTCCCCTTACCCCCAACAACGGAATTTTTCTTCGCTATTATCATGTTAATGATGGAAAATTTCACGAATCATATGTCACGACAGCTACAATAACAACAATACAAATAAATGATGGTAATCATAAAAACGGTAAAGGTGGATTCCATATTTCTGATGTATGGAGCGGATTGTCTTCTTCATATGAAATGGGGACTAATGGGTAAGCTATTAAAAGAAGGAGATGTTATCTGTCATTGAAAGGATTTTGTTGTATAAGGTGTCACAAAGAAATATGTTTCATACCCATTATTATTTGTTTCCAAATTCTCAATTTGTTATTCCGCTTTCATGGAAAATCTTAAATTTTATAGGCAATTTGGAAATTCGCATTTTTTGTTTTTAAAGCAATTTTCTAAAAGAGTTATCAGAGCTATAGGCGTGAATTTTTAAAAGAATTTGGTCCAAGGACTATCCGATCTATAGGGGTGGATTTTGAAAAAAAAAACATGTCGATGGATTATCATAGCAATTGGATGGATTAAAAAAAAAACCGTGGAATGACACATTGATTTTAAAAGAATTTTTTTCAAGGACTATTAGAGCCAAGCTCATGGATTTGAAAAGATTTTTTCCAAGAACTACCACTGTCAGAAGCATGCATTTTTAAAATATTTTTATCCAAAAATTATCAAAGCAATAAGCGTGGATTTTTATAATATTTGCAAGGACTATAAGAGCTTTAGCCGAGGATTTTTAAATATTTTTCCAAAGACTATAAGAACCATGGACATGAATTTTTGTGACAGTTTTTTCCTATCAGATCTATAGGCGTGGATTTTTAAAATTGTTTTTTTCAAGGACTATCTGAGAATTAGGTGAAGATTTTTAAAATGTTTTTTCGCGTGACTATGAGGTCTATAGTCGTGGATGTTTAAGAGAGTGCCACAAGCGTAAATTTTTTAAACCTTTTTCCAAGGAAAAACAGATCTATATGGCTGGATTTTTAAAAAAATTTTGTCCAAGGACTAACGGTTCTATAGACGTAGATTTGTAAAAGAAATTTTCCAAGGACTATCAAAGCGTTAGGTGTGGATTTTTATGTTATTTTTTCCAAGGACTATCTGGACTATATGCGTAGATTTTTAAAACGTTTTTTCGAAAGACCATCAGAGCCAGAAGCGTGGATTTTTTAAATAATTTTATCTAAGGAATTATAAGGGCTATAGGCGGTGATTTATCCGAGCTCTATGTGACGATTTTTAAAAGATTTTTTCAAGCACTATAAGAGCCATAGGCGTCGATTTTTTAAATAATTTTTTTCCAAGGGCTCTCAGAGTCATAGACCTATTTTCCGTAAAGATTTTTTCAAAAGACTATCAGATGTGTAGATTTTTAAATAATTTCCAAGGACTATCAGAGCCGTAGGTGTGGATTTTTAAAAAAAAAAAATTTCTAAGGACTATCGGATTCATAGGGCTGGATTTTTAAAATATTTTTTTGTAATGACTTTTAAAATACTTTTCCAAATACCAGACAGCTATAGGATTTAAAAAAAAAAGTCAAGGATTTCAAAACCTATGGATGATTTTTAGATAATTTTTCCAAATACTATTACATCCATAGGCGTGGA
The DNA here is from genome assembly GCF_032173495.1 of Musca vetustissima. Taxonomy (NCBI): domain Eukaryota; kingdom Metazoa; phylum Arthropoda; class Insecta; order Diptera; family Muscidae; genus Musca; species Musca vetustissima. The sequence continues at coordinate 100,938 of NW_026872995.1, read as the reverse complement.
TTTTTAAATAACTATCAGAACGATAGGCTTGAAGGTTTTCTTTCAAAGCCTATAGAATTTTGCAAGACCTTCCAATGTTTTTTTTAGAATTTAAAAAAATTGTATGTGAGAATGTCTTACGACCTTTGAACTCATACTTCACAAAAACTTCCGCTCTATGTTCTCTACATCTCATTGCGTAAAATTTAACATCTGTTCGAACATCATCAATTATTTGAAAGACGCTATTAAATGACTGACATTTGTAATGGCGTAGAAAATCTCCACATAACAACAGCGGCAACAACAACATAAAACAAAAAAAAAAACCTAAAACAACAAATAGCAAATAGTAAAAACCGCAATAAAGAAATAAAACAAAAAATTATGATGGACAAGCAAAAACAAATGTTAAAACACAAAACAAACCAAAACGAGAAATAAGCAAAAACGAAAAAAGTTTATTTTATTTTGACGACTTTTGTGCGTGTTGCGGCCATAAACTTTTCTCTATTTCCCAATGCGTGTGTTAGCATATTTTTGTTTTGTTTTTTTTCACTTTCATCATTTCTTATTATCCTTTTTTTTCTTCTTGTGTTGTCTATAACGGAGATTTTCATTGGAAATCTCTCACCAAGTGTCATGACCTAACCACTTTAAGTGAGATTTTCATTAGTCATCATCAATCTAATTAGACTTCGCAATAAAATATAGGTTATTGCTGTTTTTGTTGTCCATATAGAATGTGTTTGGCTTGTTAAATATTTTGTGTGTGGATGAACAAAGACGAACCTTTGTGAGGCCTATGTAACATGTCAAAGGATCATTAATCATTACAAATATAAGAGACGAGGAATACTTTTAAATAAAACAAAATACGATATAATCCATATATAAACCGATATGGCAATTCGATGGGAAATGTGATTTCGATATTTAAACTCGGGGTTTTCCCGTTTTATGGAATATAAGCTTATACATAAGCTCGACATTTTTGGAAAGCCTCCCATTCCTTTCCTTTTACAATGGTTACCAAATCGATGCTACAGAGGGTATTCGGCAGAAGGTGGACAAAAAAACCATTTTTGTCAAGTAGCACTTCCGCCCAATTGAAAAAAATAGTTTTTAAATAAACGCTGTCCCAAAAATGCACTAATATATAAGAAACTTGTGGAAGAATAATAGAGATCTGTCCGGTCTGTTTTATATGTAGTCCTTATGAAAGCCTTATAAAAGGATGAGAGGTTTTGATATGTAGAATTTCTTCGAAAATGTATTTTCAATACTAATAACATATCTCAGATACATAAAAGACTTGTCAGATAGCTAGAACCCCAAGAGGATGTCTAGGAATCGGCAATTTTCTGCAAGAGCTACCGAAGCTATAGGTGTGAATTTTTAAAAGGACTATCCGATCTAGAGGTGTATTAAAACACATTTTGAAGGATTACCCTAGCAATAAGTGGGGATTTATAAGTTAATAATTTCGAAGGACTAAAAAAATAAAAATATGTCAGAGCCATAGGCGTGGATTTTTAAAATAATTTTTTGGAAGGACCAACAGAGCTACTGACGTTCAATTTAAAAAAAAAAAAACTTTTTCGAAGAACCAGCAGAGCTACAGGCTTAAATTTTTAAAATATTTTTTTCCAACGAGAAGCAGAGCTATTGGCGTGGATTTTTAAAATAACTTTTTCCAAGGACCAGCAGAGCTTTAGGCGTGGATGTTTAAAATACTTTTTTATAAGGGCCAGCAGAGCTATAGACTAGGATGTTTAAAAAATGTTTCCAATGAGCAGCAGAGAGTGGATTGTGAGACAACAAAAACCCCGAGAGGGTGTCTACAAAAAAAGTCTTATATAATATCAAAAGGAGAAAGTAGTATGTCTTTTTATACCCTCCGTCATAAAGTAGAGCGTATTTTAAATTTGCTATTCCGTTTGCAACACATCGAAGTATTCACCGGAGACCCCATAAAGTATAGATATTCTTGATCGGAATAAAATTTTACGTCTGTCTCTTGAAATCACGATTGATATCACAATATTTTAGATAGAGTTTTGAAATTGTGTATTGATGAAATGATAAATATTGGCACAGTTTTTAGGTTAGTCCCCATATTATTCGATTTTTTTATACCCTACACAACTATGTTGTCAGGGTATTATAGCTTTGTGCAGCCCCAAAAGTTTGTAACGCCGCGAAATATTGGTCCTACACCCACCTTTAAGTATACCGATCGTCATACCTCGACTAGCTGAGTCGATCTAGACATGTGTGTCCGTCCGTCCGTCCGTTTGTCCATTATAATTTGCATGTAGGATGGGTTCTGGCCAATGAAGACCCCTATTGTTTTTGGTAAAGATCGAATAATATATGGGGATGAAATGGACCAAATACTAAATTTTTGTCAGTTTTTCTGGCCGCTCCAGAGGCCGCAGTTATGGTCCGAACATCGTGAAATTTTACATGGAGAAGGGGATCGGGCCTAAGAATATGCATGCCTGTTTTGATAAAGATCGGTCAATATTTAGCGGGTCAAATGGACCCTGACTTTTGTGTGAAAAATTACAAAATTTCTGGGGCGTATATACTTGCTCCTGAAGGACATATACTCGAGATGTTGATAGTTTGTCCAAGATGAGTTGTTGACCTTCAAATTGATACCAATTATATGGCTGTATGTACTCTGATGTGGGAGTTATACGTAATTACGTAAAGGTGACTATGTGCATATTACTACTATTACTCCATTGGATGACGGAAATGTCGCGCTGATCGCTTTGAAATTGTACATGAAGTTCCGATTATGGTCAAGGACGACGCCTATAGTTTTCGGGGAAGTTGAGATTTCATTCAGGGGGTGCAATGAACGGAAAACTTTAATTTTGTCAGATTTTCTAGTCGCTCTAGAGGCAATTATTATATGCAGAACATCACATATTTTACAAGGTGAAAGGGATCTGACCAAATACTTAGAGCGGCTGTTTAGATGATGATCGGTCAATTTTCCGAGGGATAAAATCAACCAAAACCTAAAGTAACCAATTTTTTATTTTATTGCGTAAAAATTCACAAGAAAAAAACAGTTGGAAAATATGCAAGACTTATTAAGAGGAGTTGTTGATCTATAATCCGTAAAAAGGGGTGCATATATCACGAAATATTGCCCAGGCTCAGAATATAGAACCGCCCAAAGTGTGCTTTTCGTGGTAGTTGTGTAGGGTATCATATGGTCGGCCCCGTCCCACTGCTCCGCTCACTGTTTTTTTTTTTTTTTTTGGTGGGGGGGGGGGGTCTTTAGACACTTTTTCCAACCAAATCTGCTGTAAATTGGTATTATGCGTTCACGTTGGTTATGAGATCTGCGTACGAAAAATTATAAATATTGGCTCTTGTTTCGGGGTAGCAACGGTACTTTCCAATATTCGATATTTTAGGGCACGTGTTCTACCTAATTGGTTGTAAATAGTTGTTTCGGTTTGTGGTACGGTAGTTAAACTACCAACTAAAAATATCTATATTGGCCCACCTTTTAGGGAAGCCCCCATATAACGCTACACCCCAATGATCGGTCTTTTGTGGAGCTTGAGCATGTGTGCTCTTGTGAAGCTTGGACATTTGCTTCAACCATATTATCTGTAATTTAATATTTAGGGTTCTCATTGAGTAGAAAATCGCCCTACCAAAAATGATCAATAGTGACCCAAATTTCCGGGTAGCCCCCATAAAATTGTACACCAATTTTGTGTAAAATTCTCCTACCAAAAATTAGCTATGTAGGTTTACGGTTTAGTATAGCTTCCATAGGACGGTACCATCCCATTTTCGGTATTTTGAAGAGTTTAGCCGCATTTTTTCAACCAACGAGGCTGTATAACTTGAACAACCTAGTACCACATAACATCATAACATAGACCCTATATAAATGTCCCGATCGACCAAAGGAATTTTAAATGCACCTCACGTGGTGTATGGTATAAAAAGTCCGCCTGGCCGAATTTGATGACATTTCTACTTATTATAGAAGAATATAGGTCCTGCTATTACAAAATTATCATAGAAGACCATGTTAGAAATTTTTATCATAACAGATGTTCTCATAGAAGGTCATAACGTAATTGCCGAAGTTCTTATAATAGAACACCAGAATCTCCATCTCCTTAACTTTCAAAGTTGCACAATAAACAGTTGTATACCATGGAAGATAATATTGTAGATTATATGGAAAAATGTCCGCCACTACAAGGAAAATCTGCACTGAAAACGGGATATTCTGGTGTGATGACAAATGTCTGAACCTTGACACGGTTAAATTAATTTCGCAAATGCAATTTCGCAACAAAATTCGATATAAATACAACATATCAAGTAACGACCTTTGAAAATGTGGTTTCAATCTGGATTTTATTTTCATTGCTCATCTAAATAAGAATAAATAAGAACATTACGTGCATGATCTTTCGCTCTAAAAAGGCATAAACTCCTTACTTGGTGAAGAATAGAAGGTCGAAATGTGGCAGGTTTTCTATAAATATAATGTCTGAAGACCTATCGCAAATCTTCTATAAATGGAATACCCTACCTGAGCCTTGTTTAGAAACTCCAATCCAAAAAAATATCTTTCACCGAACTTAAATAGACACTATACTTTTCACGGATGCAAATTTTCATATATAATTTAGGTATAGAATACTATGTTGTATTTTAATTATTCCCCTGATTTATTACTATAGGGAAACCGATAAATATGGTATTTACCTTAAAAATATTCAAAAATCGCAAGGTGTCTTTATATTAGCGATATTCCGAAAGAGGAACATATAATGTATTTTTTGCCAACTGCGGTCCCTAAAGACTGTCAGCGTTTTTCCACTTGGTTTAGGAAATGGATCAATATGAATATTTCTAGATGTTGCTATGACAACAACAAATATACCCTCCATTTTTTTGGTGAAGGTAGAATCCAAGGGACCACAATAAAATCTCTGAAAAATCGTGACCAATCGACAATGTAGGAGAAGGATCTCTATCATGGTACAACAATTTAATTCTCCCAGGACCCTTTGTCAAGAACTCATTATTTAATTAGTATGTCTCTGCAATCGTGTACTTCTAAAAATAGGAGGTTTGTCCGATTTTTAACCACAAAATTATAACAAAACAAGTGAATAAGCGTTAAGTTTGGCCGGGCCGAACTTTGGATACCCTCCACCATAGATATACTGACAGGTACTAGAAATGAAAATATAGGGAACATACCAAAAAGTGGACCTATACCGACATTTCTATGTAAACTATAATACAAATTTCAGAAATTTTTAATGGATAATTATACCCTCAGCCTTATGGCTAAGGAGGGTGAGAAAATTTATATTTCATCCAAACTTTGCCAATCTTTTCATTTCTTCCAAACTTAGTTCAAATTCGAAGATGGGGAATATCGGTCCACTCCTTCTGGTACCTCCCACACAGGGGCTAGATTTAAATACGGGTTATAGTTCATATATAGTTCGTTATCGAACCTTACGTTACGTTTCTCTCGATATCCTCCACAGGTGATATAGTTACAACAGAGTCTTAGAACCAAACCCAAAAGCGGAACAAATTCCATAACTATTTTAATATAAAAAAGGGGGTTAAATGGGGACTACCCCAAAAAGGGGCTGCATGTTAATAATTTTTTGTAGGGAAATTTTTTACCATAAACGACTACAAAATACAAAATTTCAGCGAATTCGGTTGAAAAACGTGCTCAAGAACCTAAAAATAGCGAAAATTGGGGGTACCCTTATATGGGGGCTACCAGAAAAATTGGACCTATATTTATAATTTTTGGTGGAGATATTTGGAACTCAATAAGAACCAAATGTACCAAATTTCAGCGAATTCGGTTGAAAAACGCGCTCAAGAACCCCAAAATACCGACATTTGGGGGGTACCCTTGTATGGGGGCTACCAGAAAAATTGGACCTATATTTATAATTTTTGATGGAGATATTTGGAACCCAATAAGAACCAAATGTGCCATATTTCAGCGAATTCGCTTGACAAACTCGCTCAAGAACCCCAAAATACCGACATTTGGGGGTACCCTTATATGGGGACTACCAGAAAAAATGGACCTATGTTTATAATTTTTAGTGGAGAGATTTGCTACCCAATAAGAACTCAAAGTACTAAATTACAGCCAATTCGGGTGAAAACTACGATTAAAACCCCCAAAATACTGAAAATTAGAGGGTACCGTTATATGGGGGCTACCAGAAAAAATGGACCTATATGCATAATTTTTTGTAGAGAAATTGAGAACCCAATAGCGACTCAATATACCAAATTTCAGCGAATTCGGTTGAAAAACGCGCTCAAGAACCCCAAAATACGGAAAATTTGGGGGTACCCTTATATGGGAGCTATGCCTAAACGTCGAACTTGACCTGCCTGCAGACAAAATTTTGACAATCTATCTCAATTCGTTTAGACGCTAGAGTGATTACAACAGACAGACAGACAGACGGACAGACGGACATGCTTAGATCGTCATAGAATTTTACGCTGATCAAGAATATATATACTTTATATGGTCGGAAATGATTATTTCGATGCGTTACAAACGGAAAAACAAAACTAATATACCCTCCATACTATGGTGGAGGGTATAAAAATATTCCATAAAGTCCTCAGTCTCTTTAAACATCATCTTAACGTTTTTCTTTTCCATTTAATTTTCAATTTCCCCCAAAATCAATTCGCCTCCACTTGATTTGTGCAAATAACTATTCCATCAATTTGATGGAACTTCAACTCGTTATTTGCTCTCTGTGGACGGAGGAAAAAATTATAAAACTTCAAGTCACTTGCAATATTGTTTCTTTCATTGTTAACATCTTTTTGAAAGTAGCCACTAACACCAATAAAGAAACAAAAAAGAGAAAGATGAAACATTTACAAGTTGTTGTAACTCTGTTTCTGGTTAGTCATTGCCTTTCTTGTTCGGATTTGTTCAATGTTCATTGACTTTGTCCACGTCATTCGTTCGTTTCATTTTCAAAAGTTTTGTAGGCAACAAAAAAAAGTTATTAACAAAATTCTTAAAGTAATTGTAATTGGCCATTCCCTCAAAGCACAACCTAAGTGTCTTCTTCTTCGCATACACAATACTGATAATGAATTTTCAAAGTTATTGGCAAATATTTGAAGTTAGTTTTCGGCACTTTCATTCTAACTGTGATTTAAATGAAGAGATTCCTCTGTGGGTATTATTATTTTTTTTTTTTTTAATTGGTCAGATTTCAAAAATGGACCGATAATAAAAACATTTTTTCAAGGACTTTGGAAGGGATGGATTTTATTTTTCTACGATCAAAAAAGGTGTGAATTAAAAAAAAAATAAATAAAGAAATTATTCATTTTAATCCTTATTTGGCAACCCTTCCATCCAACTACGAAAATGTCTGAGCAAAGTGACTCTGTCCTTTTGTGCCATGTAATCGTTTTACAATCAGACGAATTTTGTTGAAATATTTTTGTTCGATTACATTCGATGGCTCACGATTGCAGTCAAACTATTTCTTTCGAATTCCGAAATTCTCCTTTCCATGGTGGTGGTGGAAGGATGAATGATTTCATTTTATTATTTGAGTATAATTGGAAAGTATGACTTGTCGCCTTGAATTTTAAATCGCTGCGCTAACTTTTTGTCTAGAATTACAAACGAAGAAAGAAAGCCGATGATGATGATTGTGGGAATATAATTTCTTTAATTGGTAATTCAAGGCCATGACAAAATTCTGGAGAAGTTTTCCAATTAATTTTGTCAATATTTGGAATACAAATTTAAATGAATTTAATATGGGATGTGGGAGATGGTATTTTCATATGAGATATACAAATGGAAAATGTTTATATTAAAAAATATGCCGAATGGAATGTGATAGAAATGTGAATTCCAACTTACCTGGAATCCTGACCACTTTCTCCTGATTCTTGAACTCGCATAGCATATAAATCTTGGGAGAAGAGCTGAAAAAGAGAGAAACATTTTTAAAGAATATTTTTTCAGGGTTTATACAAGGCGTGGATTTATTAAAGAATATATTTTTCGGGGTCTATACAAGGCGTGCATTTATTAAAGAATACTTTTTCCAGGGTCTATACAAGGCGTGGGTTTATTAAAGAATATTTTTTCGGGATCTATACAAGGCGTGGATTTATTAAAGAATATTTTTTTAAGGACCAATACAAGGCGTGGGTTTATTAAAGAATATTTTTCAGGTCCTATATAAGGCGTGGATTTATTAAAGAATATTTTTTTCGGGGTCTATACAAGGCGTGGATTTATTAAAGAATATTTTTTCAAGGTCTATACAAGGCGTGGATTTATTAAAGAATATTATTCAAGGGCCAACTGAGGCGTGGATTTATTAAAGAATATTTTTCAAGGTCTATACAAGGCGTGGATTTATTAAAGAATATATGCTTGGGGTCTATACAAGGCGTGGATTTATTAAAGAATATTTTTTCGGGGTCTATACAAGGCGTGGATTTATTAAAGAATATTTTTTCAAGGTCTATACAAGGCGTGGATTTTTTAAAGAATATTTTTTCAAGGTCTATACAAGGCGTGGATTTTTTAAAGAATATTTTTTCAAGGTCTATACAAGGCGTGGATTTATTAAAGAATATTTTTTCAAGGTCTATACAAGGCGTGGATTTATTAAAGAATATATGTTTGGGGTCTATACAAGGCGTGGATTTATTAAAGAATATTTTTTCGGGGTCTATACAAGGCGTGGATTTTTTAAAGAATATTTTTTCGGGGTCTATACAAGGCGTGGATTTTTTAAAGAATATTTTTTTCGGGGTCTATACAAGGCGTGGATTTATTAAAGAATATTTTTTCAGGTCTATACAAGGCGTGGATTTATTAAAGAATATTTTTCAAGGTCTATACAGGGCGTGGATTTATTAACGAATATTTTTTCAGGTCTATACAGGGCGTGGATTTATTAAAGAATATTTTTACAAGAATATTTTTCTCTATACAAGGCGTGGATTTATTAAAGAATATTTTTCAAGTGGATTTATTAAAGAATATTTTTCAAGGGCCAACTGAGGCGTGGATTTATTAAAGAATATTTTTCAAGGGCCAACTGAGGCGTGGATTTATTAAAGAATATTTTTCAAGGTCCAACTGAGGCGTGGATTTATTAAAGAATATTTTTCAAGGGCCAACTGAGGCGTGGATTTATTAAAGAATATTTTTCAAGGGCCAACTGAGGCGTGGATTTATTAAAGAATATTTTTCAAGGTCCAACTGAGGCGTGGATTTATTAAAGAATATTTTTCAAGGGCCAACTGAGGCGTGGATTTATTAAAGAATTTTTTTCAAGGGCCATACAAGGCGTGGATTTATTAAAGAATACTTTTTTCAAGGGCCATACAAGGCGTGGATTTATTAAAGGCGTGGATTTATTAAAGAATATTTTTCAAGGGCCAACTGAGGCGTGGATTTATTAAAGAATATTTTTCAAGGTCTATCCAAGGCGTGGATTTTTTAAAGAATATTTTTTCAAGGTCTATCCAAGGCGTGGATTTTTTAAAGAATATTTTTTTCAAGGGCTATACAAGGCGTGGATTTATTAAAGGTTAATTTTTCAAGGGTCTATACAAGGCGTGGATTTATTAAAGAATATTTTTTCAAGGTCTATACAAGGCGTGGATTTATTAAAGAATATTTTTTCAAGGTCTATACAAGGCGTGGATTTATTAAAGAATATTTTTTCAAGGTCTATACAAGGCGTGGATTTATTAAAGAATATTTTTCGGAACCATCAACAAGGCGTGGATTTATTAAAGAATATTTTTCAAGGGCCAACTGAGGCGTGGATTTATTAAAGAATATTTTTTCAAGGGTCTATACAAGGCGTGGATTTATTAAAGAATATTTTTTCAAGGGTCTATACAAGGCGTGGATTTATTAAAGAATATTTTTTCAAGGTCTATACAAGGCGTGGATTTTTTAAAGAATATTTTTTCAAGGTCTATACAAGGCGTGGATTTTTTAAAGAATATTTTTTCAAGGTCTATACAAGGCGTGGATTTTTTAAAGAATATTTTTTCAAGGTCTATACAAGGCGTGGATTTTTTAAAGAATATTTTTTCAAGGTCTATACAAGGCGTGGATTTTTTAAATAATATTTTTTCGGGGTCCATACAAGGCGTGGATTTTTTAAAGAATATTTTTTCGGGGTCTATACAAGGCGTGGATTTTTTAAAGAATATTTTTTCGGGGTCTTTACAAGGCGTGTTTTTTTTAAAGAATATTTTTTTCGGGGTCTATACAAGGCGTGGATTTTTTAAAGAATATTTTTTCGGGGTCTATACAAGGCGTGGATTTTTTAAAGAATAATTTTATTAAAGAATATTTTTTCAAGGCCTACCCAAGGCCTATCCATGAATATTTTATTAAAGAATATTTTTTCAAGGTCTATACAAGGCGTGGATTTATTAAAGAATATTTTTTCAAGGTCTATACAAGGCGTGGATTTATTAAATAATATTTTTCAGGGTCTATACAAGGCGTGGATTTATTAAAGAATATTTTTTTCAAGGTCTATACAAGGCGTGGATTTATTAAAGAATATTTTTTCAAGGTCTATACAAGGCGTGGATTTATTAAAGAATATTTTTTCAAGGTCTATACAAGGCGTGGATTTATTAAAGAATACTTTTTCAACGTCTATACAAGGCGTGGATTTATTAAATAATATTTTTTTCGGGGTCTATACAAGGCGTGGATTTATTAAAGAATACTTTTTCAACGTCTATACAAGGCGTGGATTTATTAAATAATATTTTTTTCGGGGTCTATACAAGGCGTGGATTTATTAAAGAATATTTTTTCGGGGACTATACAAGGCGTGGATTTTTTAAAGAATATTTTTTCGGGGACTATACAAGGCGTGGATTTTTTAAAGAATATTTTTTCGGGGACTATACAAGGCGTGGATTTTTTAAAGAATATTTTTTCGGGGACTATACAAGGCGTGGATTTTTTAAAGAATATTTTTTCGGGGACTATACAAGGCGTGGATTTATTAAAGAATATTTTTTCGGGGACTATACAAGGCGTGGATTTATTAAAGAATATTTTTTCGGGGACTATACAAGGCGTGGATTTATTAAAGAATATTTTTTCGGGGACTATACAAGGCGTGGATTTATTAAAGAATATTTTTTCGGGGACTATACAAGGCGTGGATTTATTAAAGAATATTTTTTCGGGGACTATACAAGGCGTGGATTTATTAAAGAATATTTTTTCGGGGACTATACAAGGCGTGGATTTATTAAAGAATATTTTTTCGGGGACTATACAAGGCGTGGATTTATTAAAGAATATTTTTTCGGGGACTATACAAGGCGTGGATTTATTAAAGAATATTTTTTCGGGGACTATACAAGGCGTGGATTTATTAAAGAATATTTTTTTCGGGGACTATACAAGGCGTGGATTTATTAAAGAATATTTTTTCGGGGACTATACAAGGCGTGGATTTATTAAAGAATATTTTTTCGGGGACTATACAAGGCGTGGATTTATTAAAGAATATTTTTTCGGGAACATTATTAAAGAATTTTTCAAAGAACTTTCATAGGTGTAGGATTTTTAAAGAATAGTTTTTCTTTCTTACTATTCCTCTTAGTCCCCTTAGAGACCAAATGCCCTCCCGCACTTATACAATAATAATAATTGAAATTCAATTAACACCAATCAATCAAACAAACTTACCTCTCCATTTTCCGGTGGGTCACCATTGCCAAATGTGGAGGCCACCACAATTAGCAGAGCCTCGTGTTCAATCGATGAAACGTCGTAATCAGCCATGCAATAGAGCTGAAATGATAAATACGTTCGCACATTAAGTTTTTTTCTTTTTGTGTGTATCATTAGTCATTTAATTAATGCTGGTAACCATATTACAATACCCTCAAAGAGGGTTTAGAGGGCTACATTTAACACTGCCCACAACTAATCTCAAATAAAATAATGAAAATGGCAGCAACATTATCCAAGGAGTTAAGAAAACGATTAACGTTGATGTTAATAGGTTAATGTGATTGACTGTTACAGCAACAACTGCTAAGTACGTATTTAGGGGTTAACGTGATTGCTGACCATTGACCTTCAATGGTGAAACTTAGAAATGTGTTTTATTTATCGAACATCGTCTGAAGTTCAATAATAACTCGAAAGCTAATGCTAATGCAAATAATATATCGATACATGCTTCGACATAACTTGCAAGGTTTGACGGATTTTATTTCACTGGAAATGTTTCCATGTACGTTTCCAGTATTTCGAAATAACGTCCATATAAGCGTCATTCATTTTATATATTTTAAAGATCAACTGAAATGGTTGTAATTTGTAATTTCGGATTCTCAGAGGATAAAATATATCCTCTCTTAAAACTGTTAATATTGACCCATGTTTTGAAATAGTCTGCACATGTCAAAGGGATAAGGACAAAAGAAGGTGGTTGTAATTTGTTACTTCGGTATCTTCGGGTATAAAACATCACCTCGAAGAAACGTCTCTATATTGATCCATATTTTGAAATAATCCCCAAACATGATCTCACTGCTTTTGAGATTATTTAAAGGGTATATTCATAGCAATGCCAATGATTGGAAATTTAGGATGATGGAACTATTAGACTTTGAATAGATCCATAAACCTGACAGCAATATATGAAGTTATGCCATTTTTAGCAGTAAATGTACTATTCGATTTTTTTTATTCCTCATCGTGGATGGTAGGAAAAATTCACCTCGATCGTACTTAATTATGTTTATTTCATGTCATACCCCTTAAGAATCTTCTATATGGAGTTATGTGACATATTTTGAATATCCTCCTTTTATATGAGACTGCAAAAAGGCAGTGGGCCTTATAATTATTTTATAATTATAAGACCCACGGAATAATCAAAAATTCCTATTTTGAGGCCTCTTAACAGTATGTAGTGTAAGATTGCCTCTTCTATATGGAGAATAGCTATATATTGTAAATAATTGGCGTAGGGTATAAAGTGGACTAGCGGGCGACGTAACCTATTCTAAAACAAACAGGTTAAAAAGATACTGAAGCAGTGATTACTGCTGTGATTTTTTCTGCTCAAATGTCCAGGTTCAAAAACAATAAAAAATGCTTCAAAGTGTAAAGTTTGTGTTCATAGTGAAGATGGGGTTAGGTGTTTAGGCTGGCAATTAACTCGTGCCCAATACGAACTGAGGTGACTACACCACCCAAATCTCATTTGTGCCAAAACATCCCGGGTTGGTCGCGGTAGATGTTGCTGCTATTGGGACCGGGAGTTCTCAGGGAATTGTATTAATCCTGTATATCAGTGTGAATGTAATTCAATCCTTTTTGATAGTCGTTTTGATCTAAAGGCTATCTTTTGTACTTCTCTCTCCAGATCATGAAGACCCTTCCTGACATGCCTGTGTGGTGAATACCTATACATGAGGTGATGTTTCCTGATTGGTGATCTTGTAACACTCAAACATATATTACATCGACAACATCTTGTTGGGTTGGCACACACAAGATTTATACAGGCTATATAATTTGACCCCTAGAATCTTTGGATAATTATTGGCCGGAATTATGAACCCATCGTTCTGAACATTCAGGGGTAGTCGCATATCCGCTCGCTGTGTTACACAGTGTGTCCATTGATATAGTGGCAGATTTTTTCGTATTTCTCGCCTGGAAAAACTCTGTTATGTTCTTGAGTAAGTTTTAAAACTTATCGCAGATGCCACACATTATTGGCCCAGACGCCAGACCCGTCTGCGTCTGGGCAAATGGTTCGATGTAACGATTTGACTCAGAAGAACAATATTCCAACCAAGGACTGTCGTCTCAAACAAAAAAATAAAAATATCGTTTGGTTCGACAGGCCAAACTCTTTATAACCTCCTGTGGCTTTTAAACTAGTTGCAGAATTTTCCATATTCCTCGCTTGGAAAACTCTGCTATGTTCATAAGATAGGTTTTCCATCTGTCGCTGATGTCATCAATTTGGGCATAGACGACATGATGTAATAATCACCTCCGTATTAAATGATCTAAATAACGTCGGGTGGGCTTCGAATTCGCGAAAGTTGGAGGTAAGGCAATTTCGCAGAAATCATTCCTCCTTGACCTTGAAGAACAATTTTCCGACTATGGGGTTTCAACCCAGCAAATAGAAGTAAAAACGTCGGTAGGTTCGTTGGGCCGAACTCTTTATTCTGTGGCCTTTAACTTAGTGATCGACTTTTCCATATTCCTCGCCTGGAAAAACTCTGCTACGTCCTTGAGATATTTGTTCAACATGTGGCAGATGCCAACAATTTTTTGGCCAGACGCCATTATCGTATAACCGAATTGACTCGGAAGAATAATTTTCTTACCAAGGGCTGCCGTCCCAGCAAGTACAAGTAAAAACGTCGTATGGTTCGCAGGTCCTCTTATGGTCTCATTTTTTCCCTATTTTTCGACCATATCCATGAGACAGATACCATAAGTTATTGGCCCAGACTCCATTATCGTAAAATCACTTGTGTACGTAATGATCTCAGTCCGGTGGGCGTGGAATTCCAGAGGTTAAACAGTTTCGGAGTTATCAAAATTTAATGCCGCCGCTGCCGGTTCTATGTACCGGATTGACTCGGAAGAACAATTTTCCGACCAAGAGTTGTCGCCCCAGCAAATACACAAACAGTCGTTAGTCTTTATAGCCCCTACCATGAAGTTAGTATTCAAAATACCTAAAATAGTTCGGAATGTTTACTGGCCCCTTTGTTATAGTAATTGATTGGTAGGAATATTTGAAACCGAAATGAGGATTTAATATATCAAACTATAACCAATTCGATTGAAAAACCTATCCAAAAATCCCCAAAATACCGAATAATGGGGTCTGCATATCTCGAAACTTAGATAAATACCAATGGCTTTTGGTAGGAGGATTGCCCACTTTACCCATGAGAATCCAACATATTAACTAAAGCCATTTTCTTGTAGTGGGACTTCTCAAAAAATGGACCAACATTGACAAATTTCTACCCAATGAGAACCAGAATTACGGGCAATTGAAGAATGTGTACAAAATCCCCAAAATATCGATATACCTAAACGTAGATCACATTATCTCTACCAAACATCCTATGTGCAAAATTTCGAAGCTTTATCTATTTTAACTGACGTATATGGAACCAGGAAATGTAAGTAGTAAAGTCGGACTGGGCCGACTATATGATACTCTCACCAATTTGGATGCAAACCAAATCAAGCAAACCTGCCAGTGATTAATTTATATTAACTTCAGTACGTTGTGTCAATCGGCCTAGCTATGGATCTTTAGTGCACAATTTACTTAAAACCGGACGAAAATATATATAGGAGGTGAACACATCATTCTATACTTAATTTTCTACGCTATGCACAAAATTCTTGCTCATCAAAAGATTTGCATGGACTTTGGTGCAACATTTACCTAAAATCGGGCGAAACTATATATCGGAGCTATATCTAAATCTGAACCGATTTTCACGAAACTTAGCACACGCCATTCTAGACTAAATTCAATACGTTATGCCAAAATTCGTGCAACTCAAATGATTTTCAGGGACTTTGGTGCACCATTTACCTAAAATCGGTCGAAACTATATATGGGAGCTATATCTAAATCTGAACGATTTCCACGAAACTTAGCACACATCATCCTAGACTTAATTAAGTACGCCATACCAAAGTTCGTGCAAATCGATGGATATATAGGGACTTTGGTACACCATTTACCTGAAATCGAACGAAAATATATATGTGAGCTATATCTAAATCTGAACCGATTTTTCCCAATTTCAATAGGGTTCGTCCTTGGGCCAAAAAAGTGAGCTGTGACAAATTTCATCCAAATCGGATCATAAATGCGACCTGTACTTTGTTTACCATTTAACATCAACAGACGGACGGGCGGACATGCATAAATCGACTCAGAAAGTGATTCTATGCATATTCTCAAAAGGAACCATGGGTCTATCTCAATTCCTTTTGCCTGTTACAAAGACATAATACCCTGTACCACAGTGTGGTGAAGGGTATAAAATGGCGAAGTTATAAAATTGATTTTAATTTAAGCTATTTTGCAACATTTTATTAAGGCCTCTTAAAAGTTTGCCCCGTTTTTCTTCGCATAAAGAACTGTCCTCTCGAAATTATGCCTAAACCGAATATATTTCAATGCAACAGTAAATATTGCCCTTGATCTACCTTCCAATGTGCATTTAATACATTTATTTTCATTAAGTATCCTTATAAAGACCCTGAATTTCAACATCTTTAATTTTTCTAATAAATTTCCATCTACACATCATACTAATTTGAAATATGCCCCCTCAAAAAGCCTGGCACAAACAAAGCCAAATCCAATATTTCTACACAAATATAAGTATTTCATAACAAAGCCAATTTATATATTTTTGGACGACAATACTCAACAGGACATCGTACACCCTCTCCCCCTCTTTCCCTCCATGAAAATATATTACAGATAATAATAACCATGTCTGACATAAGTCAATTTATTAATTTGAATCCCCTGAAGACCTGCTGAGTCAACGATACAAATCTTACTAAATATATCTTTTGGAAAACTGGACAAACTTTTTTGTTGTTGTTGTTGCTGTTCGTTTTTGGCTTTTATGTTTAACAGCAACAATAAGTTCGGATTCTACTTCACAGCCTCCCCAGTCCCCGCTCTTTAATATCTGGTATCACAAATCACACAAAATGTGTGACAATAATAGAAGCCAACAACATATTGCCATTCATCATCCAGAAGTGTTTGTTGGCAAATTTAATGGGGGAATGGGGAGGAGAGACTTTTTCCCACTTGGTGTCGAGACAATTGTTTATAATTTGATGTTAGATATGTACCATATGTCATCAGGGGGGTCTATGAGTTTATGAGCTTAAGGGGAGGAGGGAAGGTAGATTTTAGATAGTGATGAAGAATATTTTTTTATTATTTGATAATTACTGTGGGAATGTTAAAAAAAACTCTGCGACATGACAAGGGCTGATGTGCATACATCAGGGCGTATGAAAAATAGACAGTCACTTAACAGCAAATAAATCATACGCCACCATGATCTACTGAGTGGCAAAAATTTGACTATACAATGCATTGGAGAAATAATATTTTTTGCCTGATTGACTTTATCGATTATGAATTGAGTTTTATTTGGAAAACATTCAGATTCAGAGGTTCAAAAAAAAACATTTAATTCAATAGCCCTTAATAATATTTCCTCGTGATTGCCCATGCTTTTTATATGACCAATAATTCAACAGGTTTTTTTTTTTTTTAAATCCCAAAGTGTTTGTTTTTTTTTCACTCACCTGAGCATTGAATGCATGCCCCAATAATTCGCACAATTGCTTGGCATACTGTTCCGATTTTCCTGTTTCGGTTGCATACAGAACGGTTGCTTTGATACGTTTCGATAAAGCACGTCCAAATAGTTTCGATGTAAATTTCACAGCCCTGAAACAGAAATAAAGAGGAATAAATAAAATAAATACTTTAACAAAAATATTTACAACAGTAAAAAATAGAATTCTTAAAGAATATTTTTCTAAGGCCGTTCAAGGCACGGATTTTTTAAAGAATATTTTTCTAAGCGTCAGCAAAGCGTGGATGTTTTAAAGAATAATATTTCTAAAGTCATCTAAGGCGTAGATTTATTAAATAATATTTTTCTAAGGCCATTCCAGGGCGTAGCTTTTCTAAAGAATATTTTTCTCAGGCCATTTCAAGGCGTAGATTTTCTAAGGAATATTTTTCTAAGGCCATTTAAGGAGTAGATTTTCTAAAGAATATTTTTCTAAGGCCAGCCAAGGCGTGGATTTTTCAAAGAATATTTTTCTAAGCCTCAGCAAGGAGTGGATTTTTTAAAGAATATTTTTCTAAGGACCCACCAAGGCGTGGACTTTTCAAGAATATTTTTCTAAGGACCCACCAAGGCTTGGACTTTTCAAGAATATTTTTCTAAGGACCCACCACGGCGTGGACTTTTTCGTGAATATCTATTCAAGGACCCAACACGGCGTGGACTTTTCAAGAATATCTATTCAAGGACACTCACTGTGCATGTAAATATTCTTTAAAAAATCTACGCCTAAGGGAGTCCTTGAAAAAATATTCTTAAAACAAATCTACGCCTTAGGGAGCCCTTGAAAAAATATTCATTAACACATCTACGCATTAGGGAGTCCTTGAAAAAATATTCATTAACACATCTACGCATTAGGGAGTCCTTGAAGACATGTTCTTTAAAAAATCCACTACTTCGCGAGTCCTTGACAAAATATTCTTTAAAAAATCCACGCCTATTGGAGGTCCTTGACAAAATATTCCTTTACAAAAAATAACGGGGTGGCGTAGGGGATGATAGATACCAAGCAACGGCTCTGATTGCCTTTAACATGGCGTAGTCCAGGCTTATCTTGGTCCCTCTTTCATCTCAATTGTGGACACTGACCTCCCCGCGGTGCCACTTGGGGAGCTATTCTCATCACCCGATTAAATAGTGAGCTAATATGTGCCGCGAGTCCATTTTGAAAAGCTTCTGGTATCCAATAGTGGCGGCGAAGAAGATACCTCAGAACCACTAAGAGATGACGGTATAGAGTGTATACCACCTAGCCAATATGAAGTCAGAATCAATCAATCGGCTGTAGCAGCAGGTACCAATGGACTACAATCCGAACTATTCAAGACTGGTGATCAGATGCTGGTAAAGAGCATGTACCAGCTGATTAGTACAATTTGGCTAGAGGGATGCATGCCCAATGATTGGAAACTCAGCATCCTGTGTCCCGTGAGACAAGACGATATGTGCCAATTATAGAGGAATAAGCTTCCTTCCCTTCGCATATAAAGTGCTATCCAGCGTGCTGTGTGAACGACTGTTACCAATGGTCAATGACATTATTGGACCATACAAATGCGGCTTCAGACCTGGCAAGTCCACCATTGACCAGATTTTCACTCTGCGCCAAATTCTGAAAAAAACCCACGAAAAACACATCGGCACATTCCAAATATTCGTCGACTATAAAGCCGCATTCCTGCAAAATTAATTCGGCTATGCAGGATAACTTTAACTTGCACAAGATCATACTACCTGTGCTATTATATGGATCTGAAGCATGGGTACTTACGCAAGCAGATGGAACAGCTCTTGGAGTATTTGAGAGAAAAATTCTCCGAAAGATCTATGGGCCCATCTATGTTGACGGTGAATATCGCCGTCGAATGAATCATGAGTTGTACCAGCTATTCTAGACGTATTGAGCTTTGAGAATGATGATGAGAAAAGATGCCCCAGCCCAGAAGCCATATAAAAGCGAACTAGCTGATGGTTCACGCAAAAGAAAAAAATTTCTAAGGCGTGGCCATATATATATATATATATTCAAGGACACAGGGCGTGGACTTTTCAAGTATATATATTCAAGGACTCTCACTGGGAGTGGATTTTTGAAAAAATTATTCTTTAAAAAATCCACGCCTGTTGAAGGTCCTTAAAAATTATTCTTTAAAAAATCTACGCCTGTTGAAGGTCCTTAAAAATTATTGTTTAAAAAATCTACGCCTGTTGAAGGTCCTTAAAAATTATTGTTTAAAAAACCTACGCCTGTTGAAGGTCCTTAAAAATTATTTTTTAAAAATCCACGCCTGTTAAAGCTCCTTAAAATGATACTTTAAAAAATCCACGACTGTTGAAGGTCCTTAAGAATTATTCTTTAAAAAATCCACGACTGTTGAAGGTCCTTAAAAAATATTCTTTAAAAAATCCACGCCTGTTGAAGGTCCTGGTAAAAATTTTCTTTAAAAAATCCACGCCTGTTGAAGGTCCTGGAAAAAATTTTCTTTAAAAAATCCACGCCTGTTGAAGGTCCTTAAAAATTATTCTAATGGTTCCCCATTGTATAGGAGACTTGCAGTCTTTACTAATTAGTATTAGTTTAATTAATTTCTGTGTTAAACTAACTTCCCCTTGACAAAAAATAATTTTTAATTGAATTTAAAGATTCTGCTATGATAACAAGGACATTTGGCCAAATGTCCCTGTGAATAGTGGAAATAAAGAAAAACGGTCCAACATTACAACAAAGACTGTGGCTATTTATTTCCACGACATGGTTTACATCAAGTCACTTTTTAATCTGCCTTCGCCCACCACAAACACAGATTTACAACTAATTTTCATGAAATCGTCCACAATTCCCCGGTCACCTATTTCCACACTTTCCCTATCAGTTTAACTCCCTGTGGCACCAACAAAATACCAACAACCAAAATATCTGTCATCGTCATCATCATCACAGCGAGCATTTATGATGGCATTTCCTCAGTGTTTCAGGTTTGGTTTTTTTTGTTGTTACTCCTGCTGCTGCTGTTGTTGTCGACACTGACGACGAGGTCGATGTTTGCTGTTGACTTTTGTGTCCGCCATTTAGAGGGTAAAAATAAATAGCAAAGCAAAGGAGAAAAAACAAAACGAAAATCCGCCAACAAAACCCGACAGCCGAAAAATAAAAATGAACTACCCTAAGCTGAACTTTGCTTTGTTGTTGCAAAACAATTACAAGAACATCAACAACATGTCATTTGCAAACCTCCAAACAGCAGCAGCAACAACAACAGACGATGTAACAACAGTCGTCCCAGCAGCAGTTTAACAGAGTCGCAATGATAAGGGACACACACACAGATATACAGCCACAAACTCACATCTACACACTGCCACAGAGTCCTGCCAATTCAATGAAACACTGTGGCGTATATGGTTTATTTTTTCGCTCTCCACTCGTGTCTAAACAAAAACACCGTCTGTCGTCATTCGTGTATGACGTTCATGTGAACGACACAAGTGACAGCATGTTGTGCCGCCAATTCATTGTTGTTGTGTTGCTTTGTTGCCTCTCTCGAAACACTCATCTAAAATAGGACATTGTTTTTATTTTTATGGCCTAGTAAACAGTTAAGTGGTTCGAGTAGGGACAAATGTCCTGCAGGGCAGTAATGGAGCTAATTTTAAACAGAAATGTTTATTGAGGCCATATTTTTTAGTCAATGAAATTTAATTTTTTATGCGTTGTTTTTTAAAGAACATTTTTTCAAAGACTCACAAATGCGTGGATTTTTTAAAGGATATTTTTTCAAGGTCCTACCAAAGGCGTGGATTTATTAAAGAATATTTTTTCAAGGACTCCCTAAGGCGTGGATTTATTAAAGAATATTTTTTCGAAGACTCCCTAAGGCGAGGATTTATTAAAGAATATTTTTTCAAGGACTCCCTAAGGCGTGGATTTATTAAAGAATATTTTTTCAAGGACTCCCTAAGGCGTGGATTTATTAAAGAATATTTTTTCAAGGACTATCTGAGGCGTGGATTTATTAAAGAATATTTTTTCAAGGAGGCAACTGAGGCGTGGATTTATTAAAGAATATTTTTTCAAGGACTCAACTGAGGCGTGGATTTATTAAAGAATATTTTTCCAAGGACTCACAAAGGCTGAGGAATATTTTTAAGGACCTTCAACAGGCGTGGATTTTCTTAAAGAATATTTTTTCAAGGGCCACGTGGGGCGTGGATTTATTAAAGAATATTTTTAAAGGGCCAACTGAGGCGTGGATTGTTTAAAGAATATTTTTAAGGACCTTCAACAGGCGTGGATTGTTTAAAGAATATTTTTAAGGACCTTCAACAGGCGTGGATTGTTTAAAGAATATTTTTAAGGACCTTCAACAGGCGTGGATTGTTTAAAGAATATTTTTAAGGACCTTCACTACAAGGCGTGGATTTTTTAAAGAATATTTTTAGGGCGTGGATTGTTTAAAGAATATTTTTAAGGACCTTCAACAGGCGTGAGAATATTTTTAAGCCTTCACAGGCGTGGATTTATTAAAGAATATTTTTTCAAGGGCCAACTGAGGCGTGGATTTATTAAAGAATATTTTTAAAGGGCCAACTGAGGCGTGGATTTATTAAAGAATATTTTTAAAGGGCCAACTGAGGCGTGGATTTATTAAAGAATATTTTTAAGGACCTCCACTAGGCGTGGATATTTTAAGGAATATTTTTAGGGACTTTCAATAGGCGTGAATTGTTTAAAGTATATTTTTAAGGACCTTCAACAGGCGTATTTTTAAAGGGACCTTCAACAGGCGTGGATTGTTTAAAGAATATTTTTAAGGACCTTCAACAGGCGTGAGGCGTGGATTTAACAGGCGTTAAAGAATATTTTTAAGGACCTTCAACTGAGGCGTGGATTGTTTAAAGAATATTTTTAAGGACCTTCAACAGGCGTGGATTGTTTAAAGAATGGATTTATTTAAAGAATATTTTTCAAGGACCTTCAACTGAGGCGTGGATTTATTAAAGAATATTTTTCAAGGACCTTCAACTGAGGCGTGGATTTATTAAAGAATATTTTTCCTTCAAGGGCCAACTGGAGGCGTGGATTTATTAAAGAACAGGCGTATTTTTCAAGGGCCTTCAACAGGCGTGGATTTATTAAAGAATATTTTTCCTTCAAGGGCCAACTGAATATTTTTAAGGACCTTCAACAGGCGTGGATTTATATTTTTTAAGGACCTTCAAGAATATTTTTCAAGGGCCTTCTGAGGCGTGTATTTATTAAAGAATATTTTTCAAGGGCCAACTGAGGAGTTGATTTATTAAAGAATATTTTTCAAGGGCCAACTGAGGCGTGGATTTATTAAAGAATATTTTTCAAGGCCAACTGAGGCGTGGATTTATTAAAGAATATTTTTCAAGGGCCAACTGAGGCGTGGATTTATTAAAGAATATTTTTCAACAATATTTTTAAGGGCCAACTGAGGCGTGGATTTATTAAAGAATATTTTTCAAGGGCCAACTGAGGCGTGGATTTATTAAAGAATATTTTTTAAGGGCCAACTGAGGCGTGGATTTATTAAAGAATATTTTTAAGGGCCTTCAACAGGCGTGGATTGTTTAAAAAATATTTTTTTCGTAAAAAATTTATAAAATTTTCAAGGGATTTTATAATTTTAGGCGTGATATTTTTTCGAAAATTTAAAAAATATATATTTAGAATATTTTTTTTTTTCAAGGGCCAACTGCTTAATATGTGCGTTGTGTATCAACCTCTCCATCAAAGCCACCTCTTCAGACATATGACTTGTGTCATATTTTTCTCTGAGGATAACATAAAAACTTATGACGACATTCCACAACACAGAAACAAGTGTGTGTGATATGTGACACGTGAGTGCTGAATTTTTCAATAACAAAAGTTTATGTCAAAACTGTAAATCTGTGAAAATATTCGTTTACCTCTAGCTCTAGACTACTAAACTCAACCACGTTTTAATATCGGTGGTCCAATTTAGTTGGTAATAAAAAAATATGAAAACAAAAAAATCTCCAAATTTTGTGATAGTCACATAAATAGGAATATGAAAGGAGGTGAGTGAAGTGTGTCATGAGTGAATGACAGGGAAGTGATTTACTTGTCATATTTTTGCCGTTAAAAAAAAAAAAACACTAAATATATTAAAAAATAAGACTTTGGGGAAATTTAATTTTAAGAGCTCTTATTGAACTGAATATTGAGTGTTGTTATTAAAAAATGCTCTTAAATTAATTTCGAGTTTGATATCATTTTTTAGTTATTCTGATGGCTGCACGTACACATTCTTACACTGTCAAACTAATGCAAATTAGCGTATGTCAAATGGAGTTCCATTAACATGCATGCATCCATCGATCGGACGATGCTGTCAGATTTTGTTAGTATATTTTCTAACATATTTAATGCAAAATGCAGAAAACAACGTTGAAATAATACCATCAAAAATATTTGTAAATATGTTTGGGAACTGTTGTTGAAAACTTTTTGTTAAAGTAAATGTATATACAGACGAAATTTGTATTCTATGGCGTATATATTGCTTAAGAACATAATCTGGTCTATAAGTTGATAGAGTATCCAATTTTAACAATATCCCGTGTTGCTATTGAATGGAGTGGTGTGTTAACGTTACGCTAACAAGCAGAGTGGTGCAGTGGAAGCGTGCTGGGCCCATAACCCAGAGGCCCATAACCCAGAGGATCGAAACCTTGCTCTGCTAGTGTGATTCATTTTTTTATTTTTAATCAAATTTACTTTATATATACACACATTTTTTAAAATTAAAAATCAAGAAAATAATACCTACAATAAATGTAATGAAATCAAAATAAATTTAGAATAAATTCAGAAAAGGAAATGGTTCATAGGAGCCAGATCGGAAGAATTCTTGGATACGGAAAAAAATCCATGTTCACTGATTTGGGACCGTTGTAGCATCCCTTTTGGGCTAAGGTAACAGACGTTGGTCGAGTTATCGTTTTCGATTCGAGTCTCATAATCGTAGGGCAGGGCACATACTCTTGGTAAAGCATCAGTTTTTGTTAATGATGCCGTTACCACACTATGTAAAAGATTCAAATATACAAAATTTAGAAGATTTTTTTATCTTGAAGAGATAAATAAAATCCGATTGGATTTACGGTTACGTGATTAGAAACATCTGAAAATTTCTATTGAAACTTTTAAGAGACATTCTCGAGCAATTAAAGGTTTAAATTAAAAAAAGTGAGATTTTTTAAAATCAAGAATGGGAGTCCCCTTAAGATGGTCAATCGAAATCAACAACTATCACTGGGGTTAAACTTTCTGAGAAATTAAACAAAAAATCCACGGATAAAAACATTAACAAAAATAATATTCTAAAAAATCTACATTTTGATAGACATTAAAAAACAAGTAAAAAAGTATCAGCGTAGGGTTTTCGGATGGTTTCGGAATTACTCACATTTTTTTTTTGTATTCGCTTTATATAAAGTATATGTTTTTATCAAAAAGGTTTCGGATTTCAATTCGCTTCAAATTAAATTTAAAAGTTTATAAAAACTTGCATATACTTGCTACTTCGTTAGCGAATTTGGGAAGTATTTAAAACCCAATACCGGCCACTATTAACATTTGAGGTCCATTTAGTACCTTTGTTCTATTATAGAACGTTTTTCAAAAGTACCTCTATATCTCAACCCTACACACCAATTCTTACCGCAACAGAAATCTACCTATATACAAAATTTGATGTCATTTTTACCATTTTTACTCTTGTAATACTTAAAAAAAGTTCTAATATAGCTCACCCAAATTCAAATTATGTACCAGTTAGTACACATTAATATAAATTTCCACAACTACCTACTTTAACAATCATAACCCCAATCTTAATTCCAAATTTCATGATTCTATCGGTTCATCTAAGTCCAATTTGTATCACATTCAGTACCACTTAGAACACATAAGTACAAATTTCTATTACTACCAACATCATGCAATACAGTGGAAATCCTATTACATAATTTCAGGATTCCAGCTCTATCGGTTCACTCTTAATCTAAATTGTACCAAATTTAGTGTCATTAAGTACACATTAGTAGACATTTCCAAAACTTCCTACATACTCCAAATCAACACCTCAATAGTTATTCTAACCACCATTTAGTACATATTAGTAGGTATTTCCAAAACGTTCTACATAGCGGAATCCTGTGATTATAACATCAAATTTCAAGATTCTAGCTCTCTCGGTTCACTGAAATCCATAACTTACTACATGCCCCAATCCTACAAAACAACAATGATCTTAACTCCAAAATTCAGGATCCCAGCTCTATCAGTTCGCCCAAAATTCAAATTGTACCCAATTTAGTACAATTTAGTACCCATAAGAATGAATCTCCAAAACTACAACCATACCCCAATCTTACACTCCAACAGTGTTCCAGCTATATCGGTTCACCCAAATCCACATTTAATACCATTTGGTACACATTAGTACAATTTTCCAAAATGCTCTATGTATCCTAATCCTACACCCAGACAATAACCCTAACTCTAAATGTCAGAAGTACAGCTGTATTGGTTTACCCAAAATTTAAATTGTACAAAATTTAGTACACATTAGTACGAAATATCCAAAACTTTCTACAAATCCCAATATTACACCCCAACAGTGATCCTAACATTAAATTTCAAGATTCCAGCGCAATCGGTTCACCCAAATCCACATTTGGTAAACATTAGTACACATTTCCAAAATTTTCAATATATCCCAATTCTACACCCCAACAATAACCCTAACTCCAAATTTCAGAATTCCAACTGTATTGGTTCACCCAAACCTAAATTTGATACTTCATTATACGAATTTTTAAAATTCTTTACATACCTAATTCTACACACCAACAATGATAATAAGTCCACATTTCAGGATTGGTTCAACCAAATCCAAAATGTATCGTTATAGTACGATTTAGTACTTTTCGTACACATAAGTACAAAATTTCCAAAACGACATACATATTCCAATTCTACTCTCTGGCAGTAATGTATATTTCAAATTTCAGGATTCCAGCTCCATTTGTACCTCCAATTATAAATTGTACCAAATATAGGACCCTATAGTACTTTTCGTATACATGAGTACGCTCTTTCAAAACCACCTCCTTATATCGACCCTACTTCTCAACCAAATACAAATGCACATGCCACCACATTTAGTACCTTTCGTGCCAAAAACCAACCCCCTCTGACCCCTCAGGACCAATCACTTTACTCTTTTATTAGTATAGATTGACCATTTGTGGGGACGGTACCAGAGGTAGCGGATTAACGGGTCCCATCTTCGTACCTGTTCTAGGTTTGGTAAAGATTAAAGGCTGTGTAAAGATTAGTTAAAATCGGAATCCAATCGCCTGATATTGAATTTATAAATATTAAACATTTTGACGGGGGAAGTACTAGAAGGGGTGGACCAATGGATTCCATCTTCGGACCTGATCTAAAATAATAAATTGTACAAAATTTTATTCAAATTTTATATTGCGTTCCCATGATATTATAAAATTTATTTTTAGCACAATTAGTGGGGGAGATACCTGAACGAGTGCACCGATATTCCCTATTTTCGAACATAATGAAGTTTGGATGAAATATTATTACTTCGAGAGTTATCGTACGCCCCAGCTTCCCAGACAGACAGACGGACGGACATTTGTAAATCGACTCCAAATTGTCTGAAACGGATTTGGTCCAGAGAATAATGGGGTCTAAAACCAATATTTCAGAGGGTATAAAAAAAGTATTTTTTATTTCATTCCTATACTGAATCCTAAAAAGTATTTTTTAATATATCCATTTTAATATATATAAAAAATCCAAGCCTAGGCTAATGGATTTTTAAAAAATTAATCTTTAAAAATTCCGGGTTCTTTGAGAAATATTCTTTAAAAAATTTACGCCTAGGCCTATGGTTCATTTCAAAAATATTCTTTAAACAAATAAAAGAGGATGACAATCAAAATATTTAAAATTAATGGGATCTCCTAGGAGAAAACTCATGTTATGATAGGACCCTAACATACCGAAAAATACGTTTGTTGATATTTTTGGTAGTCACATTTGACAGCCAATGAGAATACAAAATACTAAATTTCAGTAAATTCGATTAAACCCCGTTTCAAAAATTCTATAAATACTGACATGGGTCAATATTAATAATTTTTAGTGCGGGGATGTGGTGATACCGTTATGAGAACCCAAAATACCAAATTAGAGCCAATTTGGTTGAAATTACAAATTTTTAGTACGGATATGTGTTATTCAATGAGAAGCCAAAATACCAAATAAGAGCAAATTAGGTTGGAAAACGTGCCCAAAATACCGAATATGAAGCCTACCCTGAAATTTGGGCCAATATTAATAATTTTTGGTATGAAAGTGTTTTATACCATGAGAACCCAAAATACCAAATTACAGCCAATTCGGTTGGAAATCGTGACCAAAATCCGCCAAATACCAAAATTTTGGGGGTACCGTTAGATGGGGCTACACCAAGACGTGGATCGATATATGTCATTTGTAATACCTAACATGTTAGGAGTATTAGCAATGTCTGCGCAAAATTCCAGTGCTCTATCTTAAATATTGCGATCTCTATCGCGATTTATACATAAAGACATGCTTAAATCGACTTAGAATCCACATTATGGCGTAGGGTATACAAATCCAAGTCTGTGTTGATTGGTCCTTGAAAGAATAATCTTTAAAAATCCACCTTCAGGAAAAATTTAGACCATATATATGTCATATTTTCAAAGGTATAATATGTCCACGTAGCAAATATGACAATGATACCCATACAATCACATCGAAAACAAAATCATTTTTTCTTTTTTATTCCCTATGATGAATTGTTACTAGATCATAGTTGCGACCTGTCACTTTTTTTATATTGTGTCGTAACACATTTATAATGGACATATTTAATAATGTCTGTGATGATTTTTTTTAACGTAACAAACACACACAACAAATTATAATATAACTGTCTGTAAATGTGAGTGTGTGTGCCATGTGTCCATGGAATATTATGAATGAACATCATCATCGTCAACAACCGTTTGTTTCCCACCATCATATCGTATTCATATATATTTTTTCTTTTTTCTCAGACGAAGGATATGAAGGTATGTGGTACTATGGGTACCAGGGTTTCCTTTTTCGTCCGTCTGGTTTGTTTAGCACACACTTACATACATATAGCTTGAGGGGGCAAACATTACACACACACATATTCACTTATAAAATTACATATGTATGGAATATAATATGGTCCATGATTTTATTGTTGTTGTTGTCGTTTTTTTTTTTGTTCTTTGATATCGTCACACATCAAATGAAAAAAAATGCAGGAATATATTTGTATAAAGGTTTGAGTGAGTCTGGACGATATTGTGAGGATGATGATTCTTTCATGGAAATTCTACACTTGTTTCCTGCATCTACCTTCCCTCTTCATCATACAATGTCTCTCCTCCCCTTCATTTTTATAAAATGTTGTGTTAATAAATTAAATTTTTACTGACTCTGTCGCTACATTTTTTGTGTTACTGCTTCTGTGTTCTACAACATTTGCAAGCGTAGTGAAGCGTGAAAGCAAGCCAGCAAGGCAAGAAGAACTTCGCATTCACATTCGCTGCTGTATGGGAGTGGAAAATTGAGTGAAATTAAATTTTATTATAGCGGGCAAACAAGAAGTAAGTCAAACGCATGACAATTAAATTTAATTGCTTTTTAAATAAGTGTTAAATATGATGATGCCGGTGTTGTTGTTGCTTTTTTTAAAATATTTTTTACAATTCGTTAAAGCTGGCCGTGGTGCCGTGTAACCTTGGTGGAAGTTCTGAATAGCCTGCATATTTCGTCCTTTCAATTCCGCCTCTCAAAAGCTGCTGTGTTCATTACAACCACTTGTGACTTTAAATTGTTGTTTACTTGTTTGCGGATTATGACAAGTGCGTGTGTGTAAATGTGTCGGTGTGTTAGACTCAGCCTCTGTGGTCGGTGTGATATGTTTATTTGTGGTAGTGTTGATGACGATGACGGTGATGGCGAATTTACTTTTTAATCAATTTTAATTACATTTATTTGTTAAAAAGCGTGAATGTATAAGAGCACACAGACGAACACAATATTTTCCACTTCAATGCAGATTTTGAATAGCTTTAAGTGATTTTCCTTTTTCTTATTGACAAAAGAAAAACATATTTCGAAGAAAACAAATAAAGGAATTACAATTAAAGCACTCCATATGTAAATAATATGAAGATGTGATTAAAAATATTAATAAAAAATAAGGGATTGGAAATTTAATTGATTGAAAATGTAAGGAGAAGAAATATAAAATAAGAAATATAAAACCAGTAAGCGGAGCAGTATAGTCGGACGGGGCCGACCATATGATACCCTACACAACTACCACGAAAAGTTAAATTTCTGTGGTTCTATATTCTGAGCCTGTGCAAAATTTCGTGATATTTGCACACATTTACCGATTAAAGATCAATAACTCCACTTTCAAACCTTGGCATATTTTCCAAAAATTGTTTTCTTGAAGTGAATTTTTACGCCATAAAATAAAAAAATTGGTCACTTTAGGTTTTGGTTGATTTGACCCTCGGAATATTGACCGATCATCATCTAAACCGTCGATCTAAGTATTTGGTAGGATCTCCTTTACTTTGCAAAATATGTTATGTTCTGCATATAATAATTGGCTCTAGATCGACTGAATGAAATCTCAACTTCACCGAAAAATATAGGCGTCGTCCTTGACCATAATCGGAACTACATGTACAATTTCAAAGCGATCAGCGAGACATTTCCGTCCTCTAATAGAGCAATAGTAATACTATGCATACAGTCACCTTTACCTAATTACGTATAACTCCCACATCAAAGTACATACAGCCATATAATTGGTATTAATTTGTAGGTCAACAAATCCTCTTGGATATACCATCAACTTCTCGGGTATATGTCCTTCAGGAGCAAGTATATACGCACATTTTGTAATCAGGGTCCATTTGAATTGTTAAATATTGACCGACGATTTATCAAAACAGGCATGCTTATTCTTGGGCCCGATTCCCTTCTCCATGTAAAATTTCACGACGTTCGGACCATAACTGCGGCCTCTGGGACGACTAGAAAAACGGACAAAAATTAAGTATTTGGTCCATTTCATCCCCTAAACATTAACCGATCTTTACCAACAATAGGGGTCTTTATTGGCCAAAACCCATCCTACATGCAAAATTTCGTGAAGATTGGTCCATAACTGTGACCTGTATCGTGTTTACAAATTATAATGGACTGATGGACGGTGGGTCTATAAAAATAATCTTCGCTTAGATGGACCCTTAAAAAATGTTCAAAATAATCCACGACTGTTTACGTCCTTAAAAAAATATTTTTAAAAAAATCCACGCCAGGTGTAGACCCTCTGTTTAGGTCCCTGAAAAATTAATCTTTAAAAAATCCACGCCTGTTTAGGTCCTTGAAAAATTAATTTTTAAAAAATCCACGCCTTTTTAGGTCCTTGAAAAATTAATTTTTAAAAAATCCAGGCCTGTTTAGGTCCTTGAAAAATTAATCTTTACAAAATCCACGCCTGTTTAGGTCCTTGAAAAATTAATTTTTAAAAAATCCACGCCTGTTTAGGTCCTTGAAAAATTAATTTTTAAAAAATCCACGCCTGTTTAGGTCCTTGAAAAATTAATTTAAAAAAAAAACCACGCCTGTTTAGGTCCTTGAAAAATTAATCTTTAAAAAATCCACGCCTGTTTAAGTCCTTGAAAAATGATCTTTAAAAAATCCACGCCTGTTTAGGTCCTTGAAAAATTAATTTTTAAAAAATCCACGCCTGTTTAGGTCCTTGAAAAATTAATTTTTAAAAAATCCACGCCTGTTTAGTTCCTTAAAAAATTAATTTTTAAAAAAACCACGCCTGTTTAGGTCCTTGAAAAATGAATCTTTAAAAAATCCACGCCTGTTTAGGTCCTTGCAAAATTAATCTTTAAAAAATCCACGCCTGT
This sequence comes from Musca vetustissima, assembly GCF_032173495.1. Classification (NCBI taxonomy): domain Eukaryota; kingdom Metazoa; phylum Arthropoda; class Insecta; order Diptera; family Muscidae; genus Musca; species Musca vetustissima. The sequence continues at coordinate 69,345 of NW_026872995.1, read as the reverse complement.
TTAGGTCCTTGAAAAATGAATCTTTAAAAAATCCACGCCTGTTTAGGTCCTTGAAAAATTAATCTTTAAAAAATCCACGCCTCTTTAGGTCCTTGAAAAATTAATTTTTAAAAAATCCACGCCTGTTTAGGTCCTTAAAAAATTAATTTTTAAAAAATCCACGCCTGTTTAGGTCCTTGAAAAATTAATTTTTAAAAAATCCACGCCTGTTTAAGTCCTTGAAAAATTAATTTTTAAAAAATCCACGCCTGTTTAAGTCCTTGAAAAATGATCTTTAAAAAATCCACGCCTGTTTAAGTCCTTGAAAAATGATCTTTAAAAAATCCACGCCTGTTTAAGTCCTTGAAAAATGATCTTTAAAAAATCCACGCCTGTTTAAGTCCTTGAAAAATGATCTTTAAAAAATCCACGCCTGTTTAAGTCCTTGAAAAATGACCTTTAAAAAATCCACGCCTGTTTAAGTCCTTGAAAAATGACCTTTAAAAAAATCCACGCCTGTTTAAGTCCTTGAAAAATGATCTTTAAAAAATCCACGCCTGTTTAAGTCCTTGAAAAATGATCTTTAAAAAATCCACGCCTGTTTAAGTCCTTGAAAAATGATCTTTAAAAAATCCAAACCTGTTTAGGTCCTTGAAAAATGTATCTTTAAAAAATCCACGCCTGTTTAGGTCCTTGAAAAGTTCATCTTTAAAAAACACAACGCCTGTCTCGGGTCCTTGAAAAAATCGACGCCTACCTTGGGTCCCTGAAAATTGTTATTTAAAAAACCCACGCCCTCTTTTAGGTCTCGAAAAAAGTATTTTTAAAAAAATTGAAAAAATATTCTTTAAAAAATCCATGTCTTCGTTCAAGAAATATTCTTGAAAAAATACTGATTCTTTAAAATTCAAATAAAATGAATATTAAATGTTATTTAAATATTTTCTATTCAATATCCATTGTCTTTCCTTCTAACCTTTTGTGACATTTGTGACTTAAAGCATTACCAATTCCCATTCTATTGAAGATGAAATATCAAAATAACAACAAGAACAACATCCTTTGTCATCAAATAAATCTTATCGCTTTCATGCTTTTCTGCATCCTGTCTTCGGCTTCCTCTGCCAGTCAAAACAATTACTTTGCACATCATTTATTAGGAAATTTAATTAAATCAAATCAAATTACAAAAACAAACAACCAACATATCCTGTCAAAGGCATAGACGTTGTTAAACACATCGAGAATCGTTTAAGCTTCAAATCGGAAAAATTGAAATCAAAAATGAAAATCCTAACGAAGTCGTATTAAATTCTTAAAGTGGAAAATTATGATGAGGAAAATTGGAAAAGACAGCTTAACACGGGATATGAGGGAGAGTATTTTGGGAAAATTTAAATTAAAGTCAGCGAAATGATTTTCCTAGCATTTAAAATTTTGTTTGAAATAAAATTAAGTGATTTGCATACGTAAATAGAAGAAGCTTAAGCGGCACATACATACATTGAACACTGAGTATGTTTTTGTGTGTGGGTGTGGTATTTGTTTAAGCTTCCTTTATTGTTTGCTATTGTCTTCAAACAGTAACAACAAAATATATATTCAATCAAAGTTTTTATTTTGCGGAAAATAACAATTTCCTTTTCCTAAAACACACACATTCACCCACACATATCCTTGTAAACACACACACTCTCACAATCAAGCAAATCGTTTTAGAAACTTTGAAGCAATAAAAAGTTAAACTGATACTGAACTGCTGCAAACAGGACAATTTAAACATTACATTTATATCCATATACACGCCGCTGGCCTCCTCCTCTTCCAATCTGCTCTCTCGCCCCTTAAATGGCAAAAGGGAAAAGGATAATGAAAACATTACATATGTGTACGATACGTCAATCAACCAACCAAGGAACCAGTCAGCCCACCAGTTTCTTAAGATTACCCCCTAATCGTTATCTTCATTCTCTAGAAACTATGTCTCTGTGGGTGTGCGAGTTCGTGTCAGGACCAGGACATATATCCTTTTGCACTCACTATCTTGAACTGCACATAAATACGTAGGGCGCAATACGGCCAATAATGGCTGGCCTAAGAATATAAAAAAGTAAACAAAACATTTGTATACCCTTGTAATCCACTTAAAGGATAATCCTTTTTGTATGAACCCACACACACAAATACATGTATGTGTGTATATGCACATGGTATCAATATGCTACACAAAAGCCACAAGAACAAAACCCACAAGTAGATCAAGGAAAAAAACTAACTAAACCTATCATGATACAATTTATACAAACATCCACACACATACTTACACATTTGCAAGGATATGAATACCCATATGGATTCTTATACACCCAGAAGCTTAGTAAGACGGAAAGAAGCCTAGTTAGACATCGATAGAGAGACAGACAGACAAGCGAAGAAGTACATTAATTCAAAAACAAACAAAAGATTTTACCCCGCTCCCCGCACAAATGTACAACCATAAGTCGTTGTATGTGTGTGTCTGTATCCGTGGGTGTTTTATAAATTACACACATGACTTCCAATGATTGGTATTTGTGGTGAATTTAAATTAGTTGCAGAAACAGGTAAAAATAAGGATATTTATTAGAAATTTGTTACACATTTGGCAAACAGTGGATGAACTTAAAGCGGTTAGGATAACAAAAGGGATTCAAAAGGATATTTAATACATGTCAAGGAAAAGAATTTAAATGATATTTTGTCTACACCATCTAAGGCTAGAATTGTTTAAAGAATATTTTTTCAAGGACTACCCAAGGCGTGGATTTTTTAAAGAATATTTTTTTCAAGGACTACCCAAGGCGTGGATTTTTTAAAGAATATTTTTTTCAAGGACTACCCAAGGCGTGGATTTTTTAAAGAATATTTTTTCAAGGACTACCCAAGGCGTGGATTTTTTAAAGAATATTTTTTCAAGGACTACCCAAGGCGTGGATTTTTTAAAGAATATTTTTTTCAAGGACTATCCAAGGCGTGGATTTTTTAAAGAATATTTTTTTCAAGGACTACCCAAGTCGTGGATTTTTTAAAGAATATTTTTTTCATGGACTACCCAAGGCGTGGATTTTTTAAAGAATATTTTTTTCATGGACTACCCAAGGCGTGGATTTTTTAAAGAATATTTTTTTCATGAACTACCCAAGGCGTGAATTTTTTAAAGAATATTTTTTCAAGGACTACCCTATGCGTGGATTTTTTAAAGAATAATTTTTCAAGGACTCAAACAGGCGTGGGTTTTTTAAAGAATATTTTTTCAAGGACTCAAACAGGCGTGGATTTTTCAAGGAATATTTTTTCAAGGACTCAAACAGGCGTGGATTTTTTAAAGAATATTTTTTCAAGGACTCAAACAGACATGGATTTTTTAAAGAATATTTTTTCAAGGACTCAAACAGACATGGATTTATTAAAGTATATTTTTTCAAGGCCTATCTAAGGCGTGGACTTTTAAAATAATATTTTTTCAAGGACCCAAACAGGCGTGGACTTCTAAAAGAAAAGTTTTTCAAGGAACCAAACAGGCGTCGATTTTGTAAAGAATACATTTTCAGGGATCACTCAAGGGCACAGAAAAAAGCTTGGACTATTTTTTCCAGCTCACGTTCATAGACGTGGATTTTTCAAAATATGTTATGTAGTTCTCGTATTGGCTTTGATATTTTACAATTATTTTTTCAAAGTCCACATAAAAGCGTGAATTTGTTACAAATGTTCCTGACTAAAAATATTTTTAAAATCATTCACTCCCGAAGTACAGGCAGATTTATAGACTGACAATTACATAAAAACAAATCCAATCAAGGTTTTTGTATGGTAAAAACATATATTTAAAAAAAATTCACTGTTTTTTTATAGCCTGGAAAAAATATTGTAGATACCACGGAACTCTAACTTTCTGCGGACGTCCGAGCCTGGGCAATATTTCGTGATATTTACACCCTCTTGCCCGATTAAAGGTCAACAGCACCTCTTCTTTATACTGACATATTTTCCGAATATTTATACTATTCAGTACAGAGCTTCTAATTACATTTCCAGATTCCCTCCGCGGTGGGTTGTGTTGTGATATTCGGCTTATAATTGTGGTCTATAGATCGGAAAAAACACAAACATTTATGTTTTTGGTCCACTACATCCCAATATTATTATCTGATCATCACCGAAAATTATAGGCCTTCTACTTGACCACAACTGGAACCACATGGAAATTTTGAAAGCAATCAGGGCTATATTTCCGCACTCTATTGTGGTAATGGATTACTAAATAATATCTGAATACGTAAGCACCAGTAAATACTTAGGTGATATACTATCGACTTCTCGGGTCTATGTCCTTCAGGAGTAAATGCTTACGCCTGAGAATATAAATTTTGTAATTTATCACACAAAAGATAGGATCCATTTGGCCCGCTAAATATTGACCGATCTTTATCAAAACAGGCATGCTTATTCTTTGGCCCGATCCCCTTCTCTATACAAAAAATCGAGATGTTTGGGCCATTATTAAGGCCTCTGAAGCGACAAGAAAATCAGACAAAAATAAAATTTTTGGTCCATTTCATCCCCTAAATATTAACCGATCTTTACCGTCTTTATGGGTCAGAATCCATCCTACATGCAAAATTTCGTGAAGATTGATCCATAACTGTGGCCTGTATCGTGTTTACAAATTATAATGGACAGACGGACAAACGGACAGACACACATATCTAGATCGACTCAGCTAGTCGAGATATGACGATCGGTATACTTAAAGGTGGGTCTAGGAACAATATATCACGGCCTTACAAACTCTTGGGGCTGCACAAAGCTATAATACCCTGACAATATAGATGTGTAGGGTATAAAGAGCTACTCCTATATAAGGACCTCGAAAAAGAAAAATATTTTTAAAAATATATATTTGTAGAAAAATCTTCTATAGTTAATCCCCTCAAACCACAGTCTCCATTTTTATGTAAAATGTATCCCTCCTCAAAATCCCCTATAATCATCACATTGAATGCGGTAGTTATCTTCTTCTAATCTACATCAGTTTAATAGCGGTAACGCAATCTGTTAGAAAATCACAATTGTTATTTTTATGGGGATCCACCACAGACATGCTTCCATTACGCTTCCCTTTTAAGCTACTACCTTCCTCCATGCCATTTTACTCTTCACGCACACTTACATCATCCTGGCATTATCCTTGCCAATGTAGCAAATCAAATGTGCTATCATTGACATCGTCCTTATCGACATCGACATCATCACTGACATCCTCGCATCGACATTATCTATTGAGTGAAACTTACCTGGCAATTTGTTTGAAATTAAATTTACGTCGTGGCTTCTTGCTCTTGCCCTCGCCGCGTCCCTTCTTCCAGATGTGGGTGCGCCATGCAGGATCCTGATATTCAAAGGATGGCCGTAAATAGTACAGCGACATTTCCTGATGAAAGACGGGTGTTATCGATGCTGACATTGGTGGGACAATCCATATCCAATCGGCGGGACAGCCATTGCTGGAAAAATAGAGAGAGAATAAAGGGAAGAACGATTAAAATAAAAACAAATTGACAATTGGCTAATAAAAAAAATTGTAAAACGGAAGATTTGAAATGTTGTTTTGAATGTTTTTACCTCGGGAATTAGGGTTGAGGTAATAACAATGACAATTGCGGAAATAAAAATTGAGGATATGTGGTAGGAAATAATAGCAGGATAAAAGAGGGAGGGACGATTTTATCTAGTCATTGCTTTTAAAACATAAACTCTATGGGATGGTAACTTGAATATTTTTAATTACTGGATTGAAAGGGTAGGATCACTTCGAGAGCAGGAGAGCGTGTGAGTAACCTTTAATAAAGAAATCAAAGGTAGAGCTTAGACATTTGGAAAATATTCTTTAAAAAATCCACGCCTTGGAATGGCCTTAGAAAAATATTCTTTAAAAAATCCACGCCTTGGAATGGCCTTAGAAAAAATATTCTTTAAAAAATCCACGCCTTGGAATGGCCTTAGAAAAATATTCTTTAAAAAAATCTACGCCTTGACAGACCTTAGAACAATATTCTTTAACATTTATCACATGGGTGGCGTAGGGGATGATAGATACCAAGCAACGGCTCTGTACCTCATCTACAGATTCACTCCAGTAGATGAGCGAATTGCTAAAATCCGTATAAAAGCGAAGTTTGTCTTCATCAGTCTCATTTGCACCCATGCCCCGACCGAAGACAAAGATGAGCAGACCAAAGACATATTTTACGAACGCCTAGAAACAGCATACGACCGTTGCCCTGCCCATGACATTAAAATTCTGCTAGGAGATTTTAATGCCAAAATCGGAAGGAAAATATTTTTGGTCCCACTGTCGGAAAATTCAGCCTCCATGAAGAAACATCAGACAACGGCATGAGGTTGATTGACTTCGCGGCAGCAAAATAAAACATGGTAATTAGCAGCACCAGATTCAAGCATCTCGATATACACAAGGCCACTTGGATTTCTCCCGATCGAACAACGAGAAATCAAATCGATCATGTTGTTATAGACGGAAGGAATTCGTCCAGTGTGTTAGACGTCCGATCGATCCGAGGAGCGAATATCGATTCGGACCATTACCTTGTGGCAGCAAAGGTACGGACCCGTCTTAATGTAGCAGCAAAGGTGCGATCTAATGTAACAAGGAAATTTGACGTCGAAAAGTTGCAAATACAACAGATAGCAGAAGCCTACTCGGCTCAACTTACCCAACTGCTTGACGAAAGCACCCCTTGTCCCGATAATAATAATAATAGAAGCACAATGGCAGAGAATTGCCAACTTCCTACAAACTGCAGCAAAAGCAACACTTGGGTACCAAAGACCACCACCAAGAAATCCGTGATACGATCAGGAGTATCGTAATGCTACTGATATGAAAAACGCAGCGGACAGTAGCAAAACGTAATGCGATGGAAAACTATCGGGAGAAAAGGAGGGAGGAGAAGCGTATTTTCAGAAGAAAGAGCGTGAACAAATCGAGGTGTACAGGAGACAGAATGAAGTCCGAAAATTCCACCAACGTGTAAAACACCAAACCGATGGCTTTGGTACAGGCACATCCTCCTGTAGAGATAAAAAAGGAAACCTTGTGACAGATACAGACAGCGTGCTGAGGATCTGGAAGGAGCATTTTGAAAACTTCTGGTATCAAATAGTGGCGGTGAAGTGGAACCAATAATAAATGACGGTATAGAGTGTATACCACCTTGCCAAGATGAAGTCAGAATAGCAATCAATCGACTGAAGAACAATAAAACAGCAGGATCCGATGGGTTACCAACCGAACTATTCAAGACTGGTGGTCAGATGCTGGTAAGGAGCATGCACCAGCTGAGTAGTACAATTTGGATAGAAGAATGCATGCCAAATGATTGGAACCTCAGCATCCTGTGACCCGTGCACAAAAAAGGAGACAAGACGATATGTACCAACTATAGAGGAATAAGTCTCCTTCCCATCGCATATAAAGTGCTATTCAGTGTGCTGTGTGAACGACTGAAGTCAATGGTCAATGACATTATTGGACCATATTAATGCGGCTTCAGTCCTGGCAAATCCACCATTGACCAGATTTTCAATCTGCGCCAAATCCTGGAAAAACCACGAAAAACACATCGACACATTCCATCTATTCATCGACTATAAAGGCGCATTCGACAGCCCTATCCGTTCAGAGGTGTTTAAAGTCATGTCTGCGTTCGGCATTCCTGAAAAATTAATTCGGCTATGCAGGATAACTTTAACAGACACAATATCAGTTAAAGTCGGAAAGGAACTCTCGGAGACCTTCAATACCGAACGAGGATTCAGACAAGGTGATATTTTGTCGTGTGATCTTTTAAACATCCTGCTGGAAAAGGTCATACGAGAGGCAAAAGTGAACAGAAATGACACTCTGTACACCAAGCAACACATGTTACTCGCCAACGCCGATGACATCGACATAATTGTTCGAAAACTGAGAGCGGCAACAGCCACCTTAGAACAAATTGAAAAGGAGTCTGCTAAAGTGGGTCTGGCAGTAAACGGCGAGAAGACCAAGCTGATGGTATCAACGTCTAGTAGACTCGGACCAACTGTGGAACTTGAGAAGTACAGCTTTAATTAAGTCAAAGATTTTATGGATCTTGGTTCCGCCATAAACAAAACGAATGACATCAGTTTTGAAATTCGGAGAAGGATAGTGATGGCCAACCGATGCTACTATGGTCTGAGCAAACAACTCAAAAGCAAGGCCACCTCCCGCCAGACCAAACTCACACTCTACAAGATGCTGATACTACCCATGCTGTTCTATGGATCTGCAGCATGGGTACTTGCGCAAGCAGTTTAGAAACAAGGCCACCTCCCGCAAGACCAAACTCACACTCTACAATACGCTGATACTACCCATGCTGTTCTATGGATCTGCAGCATGGGTACTTACGCAAGCAGACGAGGCAGCTCTTGAAGTGTTTGAGAGAAAAATTCTCCGAAAGATCTATGAGCCTATCTGCGTTGACGGTGAATATCGCCGTCGAATGAACCATGAGTTGTACCAGCTATTTTCGGACATCGACATTGTTAGACGTATTGAGCTGCAGCGACTACATTTATCACATAAAACCTAAATCAAATAGACATATGCCTACTCTCAATTCATTCCAATCCAATTCCGCACATAATCGAATGTGAAAATTTATTTTGCCCGCAATCATTTATTTTTTTCCATTTATTACAAAAATTGCCACAAATTTATTTACAAACAAACCATTTGTTTGGACATCAATTTACAACACAACAATAAATATCCTGACGTTCCGGACATACGGCGAACATTTATCAAAACGGAAATTTACCTTTACGGAGGAAGGTAGGAATGGTGGCACCGGTTGGCCAATAAAAACGATGAATAACTTATTGAACTGACCGACCGGAAAGAAAAGGCATAACATGCACACACATATCTAAACAAGTGGCATATGTGAGCGGAATATACATACACAGTCACGTTGTAGTAATCATTCGTCATTGGGCCATTGAAAACTAAATAAACATCGATTGGTGATCACAATGTATGGCAAATCATCAATTTGTTTTACAAGGATATGCCAAAGAAATTCGATATGAAATGGAAAAAGGAACAATTTCGATAACAGACGGAGGACGAAAACTTAATGTTTAATTTATATAAGTAAGACCAATGGGTCTGAAAATATTTATAGGTTACAGGATACGGGTATTAAGAACATCGACATATCTGACCTATAAACAATTTTTTTATTCAAGAATTTTTATAAAAATATTTGAAGGTCTACCTTATCTATTGAACCTCAAAAGATATTTTTTTAATTATTGACCTTCCTTCATAATTTTCAAAAATTGAAGCACACACTAATCCACACAAATATTGATTAAAATATCAAAAATTATCCACCGAAAAAATCCTTCAAAATTTAAAACTTAAGGCCTTCCAAATTTTTTTTAAATAATTCACACTTAAACCTCCGAGAGTCCTTTAAGACTCTCCAAAAAATCCTCCTGTCCAAAAAATCCTTTAAAATCCTCTATCTTCATATAAATAAAAATCCAGATTAGTGGTTCTACTAACCTCCTTCTTTATGGATGTGGCTTTCAATTTTTCTTATTTGTTTCCTCATTTTCAAAACACTACCACCACCACTACGACCAATTGCATAAAACTCCACAACAATACAGGCATTAAGTGTCCGAACATAAACCTAATGTCAAATAAAACATGTTTACACATAAATTACCCAGGAAAATTACTACTCACATCCGTCGATGAACAAATACGATTTACTCCATTCCTCAAATCAAGCAAATCGTACAACATGCGATATGCTTAACGCTCACAAGCTAACACACATATACATCGGAACAGTTGGCCTCAAAGGAGCAATTGACTTCACTACAAGTGAATGAAGCCATAAAACCATTTAAACAATGGAGAAAACTGTTCGAAGGATTACAAATGAGAGGAGTTTTTTAAAGAGTGGAGTGGACTGGAGGAGTGGAATATTTTTGAAAAGGACGTCAAAATTTTTTAAAGAATATTTTTTCCAACATCCAAAACAGGCGTGGATTTTTAAAAAATACTTTTTATTGCTTACTTAGCTGGCTTGTTACAGAACGGTTGTTCCATAAGCCGAGCTTGAAAAATATTTCCAGGCGCGTCGGTCTTTTGCGCAGTTTTTCCAATTTGAAAGACCATATTCGGCAATGTTGTCTTCCACTTGGTCTTTCTATCTTATTCGTGGCCTTCACATTCTACGTGAACTATTAGCTGGTTCGCTTTTATATGACTTCTGGGCTGGGGCATCTTCATCCATTCTCAAAAAATGACCTAGCCAACGTAGTCGCTGCAGCCCAATACGTCTAACAATGTCGATGTCCGAGAATAGCTGGTACAACTCATGGTTCATTCGATGACAATATTCACCGTCCAAGCAGATCGGTCCGGTAGCTCTTTCGGAGAAATTTTCTCTCAAACAACCCAAGAGCTGCCTCGTATGCTTGAGCAACTACCCATGCTTCAGACCCATTTAACAGCACGGGTATTATCAGCGTCTTGTAAAGTGTGAGTTTGGTCTGGCGGGAGGTGGCCTTGTTTCTAAACTGTTTACTTAGACCATAGTAGCATCTGTTATTCGGTTAATGTTATTCGTTTTATTTATGGTGGTACCAAGATATATAAAATCTTTGACTACTTTGAAGCGGTAGTTCTCAAGTTCCACAGTTGGTCCTAGACTACTGGATGTCTGGCGCGTGGATACCATCAGCTTGGTCTTCTCGTCATTGTCTCCTTTTTGTGCACGGGACACGGGATGCTGAGGTTCCAATCATTGGGCATGCATTCCTCTATTCAAATTGTACTAATCAGCTGGTGCATGCTCCTGACCAGCATTTGACCACCAGTCTTGAATAGTCCGGCTTGTATCCCATCAGATCACGCTGTTTTATTGTTCTTAAGCGGATTAATTGCTATTCTCATCTCATCTTGGCAAGGTGGTATACACTCTATACCGTCATCTATTATTAGTTCTGGGGCATCCTCTTCACCGCTACTATTTGATACCAGAAGTTTTTCAAAATGCTCCTTCCAGATCCTCAACATGCTGTCTGTATCTGTCACCAGGTTTCCTTCTTCATCTCACAGGAGGATGTGCCTGCACCAAAGCCTTCGGTTTGGTGTTTTACCCGTTGGTAAAATTTCCGGAATTCATTCTGACTCCTGTACATCTCGATTTGCTCACTCTCACGTTTTTCTTGTTCTTTCTGCTTTTTTCTGAAAATATGTTTCTCCTCTCTCCTTTTATCGCGATAATTCTCCATCATATTAGGTTTTGCTACTGTCTGCAGGGTTGCCCTATACACTGCGTTTTTCACATCGGTAGCATTACGACACTCCTGATCGTACCATGGGCTTTTTTATGGTGATTTTTGGTACCCAAGTGATGCTTTTTCTGCCATTTGTAGGAAGTGGGCAATTCTCTGTCACTCTATATTATTATCGGGACAAGAAAAGCTTTCGTCAAGCAGGTGGGTAAGTTGAGCGAAGTAGGCCTCGTCTACCAGTTGCGTTTGCAGCTTTTCGACGTCGAATTTCTATGTTATGTTAGACGTTAAGACGAGTGCGAACCTTGGCTGCTACAAGGTAGTGGTCCGAATCGATGTTCGCTCTTCGGATCGATCGAACGTCTAGTACACTGGACGAATGCCTTCCGCCTTTCACAACATGATCAATTTGATTTCTCGTTGCTTGATCAGGATAAATCCAGGTGGCCTTGTGTATATCGAGATGCTTGAACCTGGTGCTGCTGACTACCATGTTTTTTGCTGCGGCGAAGTCAATCAACCTCATGGGACCAAAAATATTTTCCCTTCCGATTTTTGCATTAAAATCTCCTAGCAGAATTTTAATGTCATGGCCAGGGCAGCGGTCATATGCTGTTTCTAGGCGTTCGTAAAATATGTCTTTGGTCTGCGCATCTTTGTCTTCGGTCGGAGCATGGGCGCAAATGAGACTGATGTAGAAGAACTTCGCTTTTATACGGTTTATAGCAATTCGCTCATCTACTGGAGTGAATCTGGAGACGAGGCATTTTATTCTCATGTTATAAATCCACAGCCAAATTCATGTCTCGTTTCATGGCACCTATAATACAGGGCGTAATCGTCTGATTTACTTACGCCTGTCCCTTTCCATCGCATTTCCTGTAAGGCAATAATATCGGCTTTGTACTTCTTGAGTACATCCGCCAAAGCGAAAACTACGTCTGTTCTGTTCAACGTGCGCACATTCCAAGTGCAGATTCGCAGATCGTGGTCCTTTATACGTTTGCGGGTGTCGTCAACATTAGTGGGGCTCGGTTTTCTTTTTCTTTGCTTTTTCAAAGTTGAAGGGGTTTCCCGTGTGTGGGCAACTAACCCGACGCCTCAACCCATTTTTTATAGTTCTTATGGATAAACTCGCGGCACATATCAGCTCACTATTTCAACGGGTGATCAAAATAGGCACCCCAGCTGACACCGCGGGGAGGTAAGTGTCCACAATTGAGATGAAAAAGGGACCAAGATAAGCCTTTTAAAAAGCCATGCCTCTGTTAGTCCCTAAAAAAAATATTCTTTAAAAAATCCACGCCTCTGTTAGTCCCTGAAAAAATATTCTTCAAAAAATTCGCCCCTCTGTTAGTCCCTGAAAAAATATTCTTTTAAAAATCCACGCCTCTGTTAGTCCCTTAAAAAATATTCTTTAAAAAATCTACGCCTATTGAAGTCCCTGAAGAAATATTCTTTAAGAAGTCCACTCATATTGATGTCCTTGAAATATATGATTCCTCTTCCCCTGGTCCCTGACCATATCCCATTGAAGATGATGCCATTAAAATCAATATGTCTCGTAACACTTGCCCAAAGGAGGCTAGTATATTTTTCTCCGTCCTTTTACATCCCTTTTTCAACACACGTTTCCCAAATTCCTTAAGGTCTATAGAGACCATTGACTTACCGCAATTTCGATTCATTTTCAAAGTGTTTCATGAAACTCTCACTGGCCGTATGATGATCGACAATGGTCACGTTGCGACTTTGGAATGAGTGCAGCACAGCAATGTTGACTTCGACCAAGGCCTTGTCCTTCCACAGGGAGGTTGGGGTGCGGGTATCCAAATTCATTTTCAATGCCACAGTCTGTAAGGAGAGTTGAGAAAAAAAAACAGAAAAATTGAAAAAAAAAACATTCCAACAATTCATCATGTCAGCCAGACAGACATACAGCCAGCCATCCAGCCAGCATGGCGTGCGGCTGCTGCTGTGCATCACTGATTCTGGTGGCTCTAAGTCAGCATGAAATATGATTCCAATTCATTCGCAAAAAATATAAAACAAATCCCTAAATGGATGTTAATCAACTGGTAATGGGGGGTGGAGAGTCAAGTCATTTCATGTAAACAACTACAGCAACAACAACAATGATCATCATAATGGCCATCAAAATTTTTTATGTTCAACATTTGTTTGGCGGGTTTGTCTGTCTGTCCGAACCTCGAGGGAGATACCCCTTCTTTCACTTACCTCTAAAATATTTCGCCGATTAACATCGCACAAATTCCGACAACCAATCTCGGTGGACATGTACCAGCCACTGAGGAAAAAAACATGGGAAAATGAGAAAACAATGGTGGCAACAACAAAAGAGCTGTTCTCTATAAAATATTGAAATAGCAAGGAAATCAGTTAGCCAAAATTATTTGAAATTCAATTTTATGGCTGTTAAATAATGGAATTGAAATTCCATTCCGTGGTGCGGTGGTTTGGGTTAGTTTGGGTCAATAAATTTTATGGTACTTGTTTGTTGTCTGTGGAAATGGTCGTTAATGGTTTTTAAATGTTTCAAAATTATTTTTTTTTTGTTGTTGTTGGTTTTTCATAATTGAAGTTAAATTGTTGGACATGTTAAGGGTTTAGAATATGTCATTCTATTTGAGTTGGGATGACAGGCATATAAAGACATCAATCTTCTTCAATTTGAAAACAGTAAAGAGGCAACGATTTTTTAATATTTTTCTAAGCCTCAGCGAGGCGTGGATTTTTTAAAGAAGATTTTTCTAAGGCCAGCCAGCCAAGGCGTGGATTTTTTAAAGAAGATTTTTCTAAGGCCAGCCAGCCAAGGCGTGGATTTTTTAAAGAAGATTTTTCTAAGGCCAGCCAGCCAAGGCGTGGATTTTTTAAAGAAGATTTTTCTAAGGCCAGCCAGCCAAGGCGTGGATTTTTTAAAGAAGATTTTTCTAAGGCCAGCCAGCCAAGGCGTGGATTTTTTAAAGAAGATTTTTCTAAGGACTAGCAGAGCCTTATGCGTGGATTTTTAAAGAAGATTTTTCTAAGGCCAGCCAGCCAAGGCGTGGATTTTTTAAAGAAGATTTTTCTAAGGCCAGCCAGCCAAGGCGTGGATTTTTTAAAGAAGATTTTTCTAAGGCCAGCCAGCCAAGGCGTGGATTTTTTAAAGAAGATTTTTCTAAGGCCAGCCAGCCAGCCAAGGCGTGGATTTTTTAAAGAAGATTTTTCTAAGGCCAGCCAGCCAAGGCGTGGATTTTTTAAAGAAGATTTTTCTAAGGCCAGCCAGCCAAGGCGTGGATTTTTTAAAGAAGATTTTTCTAAGGCCAGCCAGCCAAGGCGTGGATTTTTTAAAGAAGATTTTTCTAAGGCCAGCCAGCCAAGGCGTGGATTTTTTAAAGAAGATTTTTCTAAGGCCAGCCAGCCAAGGCGTGGATTTTTTAAAGAAGATTTTTCTAAGGCCAGCCAGCCAAGGCGTGGATTTTTTAAAGAAGATTTTTCTAAGGCCAGCCAGCCAAGGCGTGGATTTTTTAAAGAAGATTTTTCTAAGGCCAGCCAGCCAAGGCGTGGATTTTTTAAAGAAGATTTTTCTAAGGCCAGCCAGCCAAGGCGTGGATTTTTTAAAGAAGATTTTTCTAAGGCCAGCCAGCCAAGGCGTGGATTTTTTAAAGAAGATTTTTCTAAGGCCAGCCAGCCAGCCAAGGCGTGGATTTTTTAAAGAAGATTTTTCTAAGGCCAGCCAGCCAAGGCGTGGATTTTTTAAAGAAGATTTTTCTAAGGCCAGCCAGCCAAGGCGTGGATTTTTTAAAGAAGATTTTTCTAAGGCCAGCCAGCCAAGGCGTGGATTTTTTAAAGAAGATTTTTCTAAGGCCAGCCAGCCAAGGCGTGGATTTTTTAAAGAAGATTTTTCTAAGGCCAGCCAGCCAAGGCGTGGATTTTTTAAAGAAGATTTTTCTAAGGCCAGCCAGCCAAGGCGTGGATTTTTTAAAGAAGATTTTTCTAAGGCCAGCCAGCCAAGGCGTGGATTTTTTAAAGAAGATTTTTCTAAGGCCAGCCAGAAAAGGCGTGGATTTTTTAAAGAAGATTTTTCTAAGGCCAGCCAGCCAAGGCGTGGATTTTTTAAAGAAGATTTTTCTAAGGCCAGCCAGCCAAGGCGTGGATTTTTTAAAGAAGATTTTTCTAAGGCCAGCCAGCCAAGGCGTGGATTTTTTAAAGAAGATTTTTCTAAGGCCAGCCAGCCAAGGCGTGGATTTTTTAAAGAAGATTTTTCTAAGGCCAGCCAGCCAAGGCGTGGATTTTTTAAAGAAGATTTTTCTAAGGCCAGCCAGGAGTGGATTTTTTAAAGAAGATTTTTCTAAGGCCAGCCAGCCAAGGCGTGGATTTTTTAAAGAAGATTTTTCTAAGGCCAGCCAGCCAAGGCGTGGATTTTTTAAAGAAGATTTTTCTAAGGCCAGCCAGCCAAGGCGTGGATTTTTTAAAGAAGATTTTTCTAAGGCCAGCCAGCCAAGGCGTGGATTTTTTAAAGAAGATTTTTCTAATGCCACATAAGGCGTGGATTTTTTAAAGAAGATTTTTCTAATGCCACATAAGGCGTGGATTTTTTAAAGAAGATTTTTCTAATGCCACATAAGGCGTGGATTTTTTAAAGAAGATTTTTCTAATGCCACATAAGGCGTGGATTTTTTAAAGAAGATTTTTCTAATGCCACATAAGGCGTGGATTTTTTAAAGAAGATTTTTCTAATGCCACATAAGGCGTGGATTTTTTAAAGAAGATTTTTCTAATGCCACATAAGGCGTGGATTTTTTAAAGAAGATTTTTCTAATGCCACAAAGAAAAGAACCCGGAAAAAGGGAACAAAAATTGGTAAAGGTGTTCCATATTGCGAAATAAAAGGGGGTAGGGGGCAAATATAAACTATCAAAATGATAATTTCTAATACAATCAAAATTCATTTAATAACGAAATTTTACACATGTATGTAGCACACAATGTCTGGTATTGATATGATTTCAGTATTCAATACACTGGGAATGAGAAGGGTGGACACGGAAGAGTGCTGGCGGACCCTCGAAAAAATATATATATACATATATATATATATATATATTTTTTTTTTTTTTTTTTGGAATCCACACCTGTTGTGAATGCTACATGGATGGATCCTTTTTAAAATATTCTCCAAAAATCCGTGCCTTGTATGGATCCTTTTAAAAATATTCTCCAAAAATCCGTGCCTTGTATGGATCCTTTTAAAAATAGTCTTTAAAATCCAGTCTTTAAAAATCCTCTTTAGGATGCTCAAAAAAAATATTCTCCAAAAATCCGTGCCTTGTATGGATGATTGAAAAAAAAAATTCTTTAAAAAATATCCACCTTTGGTGGATAGACTTTGAAAAAATATTCTTTAAAAATCCACGCATAGGATAGCCCTTGAAAAAATATTCTTTAAAAATCCACGCCTTGGATAGCACTTGAAAAAATATTCTCTTAATAATCGACACCTTTGGTGGCCTTTGAACAAATATTCTTTAAAAATTTACTAATAGCCCTTGAAAAAATATTCTTTAAAAAATCTACGCCTCTTGGTCTTTTGAAAAATAGTCTCTAACTTTTGATCTCCACTGTAAATCCCTCTTGGGAATTTTCCTTTATTTCAACAGTAACTAATTCCATTCCATCGACATGTAATGTACAAAAATATTAATGCATAAGCTTATGTGTGTTCCCCCTGTATCCCATTAGACCTCCACAACTATTCTCCACTACCCTTCCCCTCATACCCAGACCCCAGTCCGTTGAACTAAACAGATTCTGCTGGCGTCATCTCTAATATCTTCTCACAAACCACAAAATTCAATAAAAATCGAATTGAAACCATTCAAATACCAATGTCGACATCAACTGACTGACAAAAGTAAATGACACACGGACACCTACACAACTAACCACCACCCCCACTTCCCCCCAATAAATATCCACAATTGGCCGAAGGACAACCATCCAATCCCGGGGTGATTTTAATATCGTAACACCTGTAGTATTTCTAATCTCTTTCTCTCTCTATGATAATCCTCAGGTAACCCACACATACTCATGTATGGGGTATACGTGTGTGTGATTTGTTTTGTCCTTTAGTTATTTCATTAGATGTATTTGTGTAGGACCAAGAGTGTGTGTGCATGCGTTTGTGTGTAATATTATTACCAAACTTACTTTGGATGACTTAATGGAACTTCCAAAATTAATTCCGGTGGATAATCGAAATAGTCTGGATCATGACCATTGGCTGAGACGACCAATGGCAAAATATCCCATTCGGTGCCTTTTCCCTTCCAGCCGAGTTTGAGGCAGACCTAAAAGAGAAAAAAAATGAGGAAACAGATATAGAAATGAATAAAACAAATAATTAAGGATTTGAGAGACTAACATATAAGGATATTTAGGATAAGGATAAAAAGGCTTAGATTTTTAAAGAATATTTTTCTAAAACCTACACAAGGCGTGGATTTTTTAAAGAATATTTTCCATGGGGTCTACAACAGGGCGTGGATTTTTCAAAGAATATTTTCCATGGGGTCTACTCAAGGCGTGGATTTTTTAAAGAATATTTTCCATGGGGTCTACTCAAGGCGTGGATTTTTTAAAGAATATTTTCCATGGGGTCTACTCAAGGCGTGGATTTTTTAAAGAATATTTTCCATGGGGTCTACTCAAGGCGTGGATTTTTTAAAGAATATTTTCCATGGGGTCTACTCAAGGCGTGGATTTTTTAAAGAATATTTTCCATGGGGTCTACTCAAGGCGTGGATTTTTTAAAGAATATTTTCCATGGGGTCTACTCAAGGCGTGGATTTTTTAAAGAATATTTTCCATGGGGTCTACTCAAGGCGTGGATTTTTTAAAGAATATTTTCCATGGGGTCTACTCAAGGCGTGGATTTTTTAAAGAATATTTTCCATGGATTTTTTTTTAAAGAATATTTTCCATGGGGTCTACTCAAGGCGTGGATTTTTTAAAGAATATTTTCCATGGGGTCTACTCAAGGCGTGGATTTTTTAAAGAATATTTTCCATGGGGTCTACTCAAGGCGTGGATTTTTTAAAGAATATTTTCCATGGGGTCTACTCAAGGCGTGGATTTTTTAAAGAATATTTTCCATGGGGTCTACTCAAGGCGTGGATTTTTTAAAGAATATTTTCCATGGGGTCTACTCAAGGCGTGGATTTTTTAAAGAATATTTTCCATGGGGTCTAATCAAGGCGTGGATTTTTTAAAGAATATTTTCCATGGGGTCTACTCAAGGCGTGGATTTTTTAAAGAATATTTTCCATGGATTTTTTAAAGAATATTTTCCATGGGGTCTACTCAAGGCGTGGATTTTTTAAAGAATATTTTCCATGGATTTTTTAAAGAATATTTTCCATGGGGTCTACTCAAGGCGTGGATTTTTTAAAGAATATTTTCCATGGATTTTTTAAAGAATATTTTAAAGAAAATTTTTTTCAGGGGTCTACACAAGGTGAGGACTTTTTAAAGAAAAATTTTCAGGGGTCTACACAAGGCGTGGTTTTTTAAAGAATATTTTCCATAGGGTCTATACAAGGCGTGGATTTGTTAAAGGTCTATTAAAGGTATTTTTATTTAAAGAATATTTTCCATAGGGTCTATACAAGGCGTGGATTTTTTAAAGATCTTTATTATTTAAAGAATATTTTTTCTCTCCCTTTTTGAACATTCCACACCTTCATCTCCACAACCCCATATTTTTCTCCGATTGACTATCGCTCGTCAATTAAATTAAATGAGTAATTTAACTTCAAGGCAAACTCATTTATCTTACATTAATTATTCACACTAGCTGGTTGCTGTTTCGTTACACAGCTTCCGTGCGCCACAGTCTTCGTTAAATATCTCACATTCCGAATAAAGGATAACTACGTGTGCGAACACATTAAGTCATTTAAACTTTTGCTACTTTCCCTCTACAAATTGCACAGGTTTCCACGAAGCAATGCTAGGCATTTTTACATTAACCCTTAAGAGGCCAAAAAAAAAAACTTTAAAAAATCTCCGCCTTGGTTGGACCCCTAAAAAATATTCTTTAAAAAAAATTACGCCTTGATTGGACCCTTGAAAAAAAATTCTTTAAAAAATCTACGTCTGGACCATTGAAAAAAAATTCTTTAAAAAATCTACGTCTGGACCATTAAAAAAAATTCTTTAAAAAATCTACGTCTGGACCATTGAAAAAAAATTCTTTAAAAAATCTACGTCTGGACCATTGAAAAAAATTCTTTAAAAAATCTACGCCTTGTTGAAGGCTTAAAAAAATATTCTTTAAAAAATCTACGCCTTGTTGAAGGCTTAAAAAAATATTCTTTAAAAAATCTACGCCTTGTTGAAGGCTTAAAAAAATATTCTTTAAAAAATCTACGCCTTGGCTGGAGCCTTGAAAAAATATTCTTTAAGAAATCTACGCATTGGTGGGACCCTTGAAAAAATATTCTTTAAGAAATCTACGCCTTGGTTGGACCCTTAAAAAAATATTTTTTAAGAAATCTACGCCTTGGTTGGATGTTTAAAAAATCTACGCCTTGGCTGGAGCCTTGAAAAAATATTCTTTAAAAAATCTACGCCTTGGTTGGAGCCTTGAAAAAATATTCTTTAAAAAATCTACGCCTTGGTTGGACCCTTGAAAAAATATTCTTTAAAAAATCTACGCCTTGGCTGGAGCCTTGAAAAAATATTCTTTAAAAAATCTACGCCTTGGTTGGACCCTTGAAAAAATATTCTTTAAAAAATCTACGCCTTGGTTGGAGCCTTGAAAAAATATTCTTTAAAGAATCCACGCCTTGGATGGACCCTTGAATTTTTTTTTAATCTACACCTTGGTTGGACCCTTTAAAAAGTATTATTTAAAAAACTACGCCTTGGTTGGAGCCTTGACAAAATATCCTTTAAAAAATCTACGCCTTGGTAGGTGATCTGCGGGTTAATAGCAAAGATAACTTCATTATATTTACCTCTGTAAATTCTGCATTCATAGGGTCGCCAATAATTTTGCCATCCGGCTGCTTGTAGCCGGCATACGAGATAAGCTGTGAGTTCCAGATGCGATAATCGTGACGGGCATCGGTTCGCTGTGGAAATATCGTTATTGCTGACCTGGTGTTGTTTGTTTGACCAATTGTAATTGGTGTTGTTGTTTTTGTTTTATTTACACATCATATTTTTATTGTTGTTGTTGATTTTAAAGATGCCAGAACAAACGGAGCACAATATCCAAGGAATGAAATTGCAGGATTCCAAGATGAGATATGGAAGAAAAAATCGAAAAAAGGAGAAAGGACAAAATTAAATTCAATTTCATTATTTTTTTAGTAAGTCGTTTTTTAAATGATAGAAAAATCGGAGCCTGAAATTTATTCGAACGATTGCCACGATTTAAAATTCCGTCATTAAAAGATTCTTTAAAAAATCCACGCCATAGGTGGCCTTAGGAAAATCTTCTTTAAAAAATCCACGCCATAGGTGGCCTTAGGAAAATCTTCTTTAAAAAATTCTCGCCTTAGGTGGCCTTAGAAAAATCTTCTTTAAAAAATTCTCGCCTTAGGTGGCCTTAGAAAACTATTCATTAAAAAATCCACGCCTTGGCTGGCTGGCCTTAGAAAACTATTCTTTAAAAAATCCACGCCTTGGCTGGCTGGCCTTAGAAAAATCTTCATTAAAAAATCCACGCCTTGGCTGGCTGGCCTTAGAAAAATCTTCTTTAAAAAATCCACGCCTTGGCTGGCTGGCCTTAGAAAAATATTCTTTAAAAAATCCCCGCCTTGGCTGGCTGGCCTTAGAAAAATCTTCTTTAAAAAATCCACGCCTTGGCTGATGGCCTTAGAAAAATCTTCTTTAAAAAATCCACGCCTTGCTGAGGCCTTAGAAAAATCTTCTTTAAAAAATACACGCCTTGCTGAGGCCTTAGAAAAATCTTCTTTAAAAAATCCACGCCTTGCTGAGGCCTTAGAAAAATCTTCTTTAAAAAATCCACGCCTTGCTGAGGCCTTAGAAAAATCTTCTTTAAAAAATCCACGCCTTAGATGGCCTTAGAAAAATCGTCTTTAAAAAATCCACGCCTTAGATGGCCTTAGAAAAATCTTCTTTAAAAAATCCACGCCTTGCTGAGGCCTTAGAAAAATCTTCTTTAAAAAATCCACGCCTTACTGAAGCCTTAGAAAAATCTTCTTTAAAAAATCCACGCCTTACTGAAGCCTTAGAAAAATCTTCTTTAAAAAATCCACGCCTTGCTGAGGCCTTAGAAAAATCTTCTTTAAAAAATCCACGCCTTGGCTGGCTGGCCTTAGAAAAATCTTCTTTAAAAAATCCACGCCTTGGCTGGCTGGCCTTAGAAAAATCTTCTTTAAAAAATCCACGCCTTGGCTGGCTGGCCTTAGAAAAATCTTCTTTAAAAAATCCACGCCTTGGCTGGCTGGCCTTAGAAAAATCTTCTTTAAAAAATCCACGCCTTGGCTGGCTGGCCTTAGAAAAATCTTCTTTAAAAAATCCACGCCTTGGCTGGCTGGCCTTAGAAAAATCTTCTTTAAAAAATCCACGCCTTGGCTGGCTGGCCTTAGAAAAATCTTCTTTAAAAAATCCACGCCTTGGCTGGCTGGCCTTAGAAAAATCTTCTTTAAAAAATCCACGCCTTGGCTGGCTGGCCTTAGAAAAATCTTCTTTAAAAAATCCACGCCTTGGCTGGCTGGCCTTAGAAAAATCTTCTTTAAAAAATCCACGCCTTGGCTGGCTGGCCTTAGAAAAATCTTCTTTAAAAAATCCACGCCTTGGCTGGCTGGCCTTAGAAAAATCTTCTTTAAAAAATCCACGCCTTGGCTGGCTGGCCTTAGAAAAATCTTCTTTAAAAAATCCACGCCTTGGCTGGCTGGCCTTAGAAAAATCTTCTTTAAAAAATCCACGCCTTGGCTGGCTGGCCTTAGAAAAATCTTCTTTAAAAAATCCACGCCTTGGCTGGCTGGCCTTAGAAAAATATTCTTTAAAAAATCCACGCCTTGCTGAGGCCTTAGAAAAATATTCTTTAAAAAACCCACGCCTTGGCTGGCTGGCCTTAGAAAAATCTTCTTTAAAAAATCCACGCCTTGGCTGGCTGGCCTTAGAAAAATCTTCTTTAAAAAATCCACGCCTTGCTGAGGCCTTAGAAAAATCTTCTTTAAAAAATCCACGCCTTGCTGAGGCCTTAGAAAAATATTCTTAAAAAAATCCACGCCTTGGCTGGCTGGCCTTAAAAAAATCTTCTCTAAAAAATCCACACCTTGGCTGGCTGGCCTTAGAAAAATCTTCTTTAAAAAATCCACACCTTGGCTGTCTGGCCTTAGAAAAATCTTCTTTAAAAAATCCACACCTTGGCTGTCTGGCCTTAGAAAAATCTTCTTTAAAAAATCCACGCCTTGGCTGCTGGCCTTAGAAAAATCTTCTTTAAAAAATCCACGCCTTGGCTGGCTGGCCTTAGAAAAATTTTCTTTAAAAAATCCACGCCTTGGCTGGCTGGCCTTAGAAAAATCTTCTTTAAAAAATCCACGCCTTGGCTGGCTGGCCTTAGAAAAATCTTCTTTAAAAAATCCACGCCTTGGCTGGCTGGCCTTAGAAAAATCTTCTTTAAAAAATCCACGCCTTGGCTGGCTGGCCTTAGAAAAATCTTCTTTAAAAAATCCACGCCTTAGATGGCCTTAGAAAAATCTTCTTTAAAAAATCCACGCCTTAGATGGCCTTAGAAAAATCTTCTTTAAAAAATCCACGCCTTAGATGGCCTTAGAAAAATCTTCTTTAAAAAATCCACGCCTTAGATGGCCTTAGAAAAATCTTCTTAAATAATCCACGCCTTATATGGCCTTAGAAAAATCTTCTTTAATTTTTTTTTCAAAAATTTTTGTTCCGTCCTTTCTTAGAATTGTTTGAATTTATTTTTTTTTTGTTCTTAATTGAATTAACTTACCTTAAATTTCCCTTGTTAGTGGCATATTTGATGTGATTACAAATGGCCTCAAACATTCCGCTCGTGGTAGTCACATAACGGCAATCGAAAACCTAAAAATGGAAGAAGAAGAAAGGGAACACCAGAAGAAAATTAAATGAAATTCATTCCCAATTTACAAGAATTTGTGCATTTCATGAAATTTATGTTAAATTAATTTTAACCTTCCCTTTTATGTTTTTTTTTTCAACTTTCCTTTCTTTGGTAAGGCTTCACCATGAAAAGGAATACTAAATTTGCATTTTTTTCGTTCGTTTCAAGTGGAACTGAGTAAGAGATCCCTCTCTGTGTATGTGTGTGTGTGCGTGAGTGCTTAACTACAAATGCAATGGCATTACAAGACGTTATAACGTTCAGCTCGATTTGCAATTCAAAGTGAAAATAATTTTCTTAAAAAATGAAACGAAAAATATTTTAGCATTTTCTTCTTTCTTGGATAACGACTTATCCGGTGTATTCGCATATTCGGAATCCTGACTGTGTGTGAATTCATCCGTTTCATTTAAAATACAAACATTTTTGTTAAGCAGGATTTGTATTTCTTGCTGTTGGCCTGTATTTCGTTAAGCTATGCAAATGGGATAGAGGCATTGCAGGATAGGACTTAAGAAGGAGCAGTTTGTTGGGTATATTGATTTCGGGGATCAGATTGCAACAATAGGGGATAACATAAATTCCAGGATAAAAGATAGACTACACCCAGACGTAGATTTTTTATAGAATTTTTTTTTTACAATGGAAAAATAACGTTCCATAATTTGCCAGAGAGGTACATTTTTTAAAAATTATTTCCCATAGGCGTGGATTTTTTAAAAATTATTTTTGGCGTGGATAAAAAATTATTTTTCAAGTAAATTATTTAAATGTCTATATCAATTATACAGGGTTGCATAGGGGATGATAAATACCAAGCAATGGCTCTGATTGGCTTTAACATGGCGAAGTCCAGGCTTATATTAGCCCCTCTTTCATCTCAATTGTGGACACTGGCCTCCCCGTGGTGCCACGTGGGGTAGCTATTTTCATCACCCTATGTAATAGTGAGCTAATATGTGCCGCGAGTTCACCCATAAGACCTATAAAAAAAATGGGTTGAGGCCTCGGGTTAGTTGCCCATTCTCGGAAAACCCCACTCTACTATGAAAAAGCAAAGAAAAAGAAAACCAAACCCCCCTAATGTTGACGACCCCCGCAAACGGGGGACCACGATCTGCGAATCTGCACTTGGAATGTGCGCACGTTGTACAGAACAGACGTAGTTTTCGATTTGGCGAATATACTCAAGAAGTACAAAGCCGATATTATTGCCTTACAGGAAATGCAATGGAAAAGGACTGGCGTAAGTAAAACAGAAGATTACGCACTGTTTTATAGCTGCCATGAAACGAGACGTGAATTTGGATGCAAATTTATTACTGCGAAATATTATTGCCTTACAGGAAATGCGATGGAAAGGGACTGGCGTAAGTAAATCAGACGATTAAGCCCTGTATTATAGCTACCATGAAACGAGACACGAATTTGGCTGCGGATTTGTGGTTAACAGGAGAATAAAAGACCTCGTCTCCAGATTCACTCCAGTAGATGAGCGAATTGCTATAATCCGTATAAAAGCGAAGTTCTTCTATATCAGTCTCATTTGCGCCCATGCTCCAGCCGATGACAAAGATGAGCAGGCCCAAGACATTTTTTACGAACGCCTAGAAACAGCATATGACCGCTGCCCTGGCCATGACATTAAAATTCTGCTAGGAGATTTTAATGCAAAAATCGGAAGGGAAAATATTTTTCGCCCCACCGTCGGAAAATGCAGCCTCCATGAAGAAACATTAGACAACGTCATGAGGTTGATTGACTTCGCGGCAGCAAAAAACATGGTAGTTAGCAGCACCAGATTAAAGCATCTCGATATACACAAGGCCATCTGGATTTCTCCCTATCGAACAACGAGAAATCAAATTGATCATGTTGTGATAGACGGAAGGCATTCATCCAGTGTTTTAGACGTCCGATCGATCCGGGGAGCGAATATCGATTCGGACCATAACCTTGTGGCAGCAAAGGTACGCACCCTTCTTAATGTAGCAGCGAAGGTGCGATCTAATGTAACACGGAAATTTGACGTCGAAAAGTTGCAAACACAACAGATAGCAGAAACCTATTCCGCTCAACTTACCCACCTGCTTGACGAAAGCACTTCTTGTCCCGATAATAGTATAGAAGCACAATGGCAAAGAATTGCCCACTCCCTACAAACTGCAGCAAAATCAACACTTTGGTACCAAAGACCACCATCAAGAAATCCGTGGCACGATCAGGAGTGTCGTAATGCCACTGATATGGAAAACGCAGCGTATAGAGCAACCCTGCAGACAGTAGCAACACGTAATGTGATGGAGAACTATCGGGAGAAAGGGAGAGAGGAGAAACGTATTTTCAGAAAAAAGAAGAAAGAACAAGAAAAACGTGAGCAAATCGATATTTACAGGAGTCAGAATGAAGTCCGGAAATTTTACCAACGAGTAAAACACCAAACCAAAGGTTTTGGTTCTGGCACATCCTCCTGTAGAGATAAAGATGTAAACCTGGTGACAGATACAGACAGCGTGCTGAGGATCTAGAAGGAGCATTTTGAAAAGCTTCTGGTATCAAATAGTAGCGGTGAAGAGGATATCCCAGAACCAATAATAGATGACGGTATAGAGTGTATACCACCTAGACAAGATGAGGTCTGAGTAGCAATTAATCGGCTGAAGCACAAAAAGCAGCAGGTGTCGATGGATTACCAGCCGAACTATTCAAGACCGGTGGTCAGATGCTGGTCAGGAGCATGTACCAGCTGATTAGTACAATTCGGATAGAGGAATCCATGCCCAATGATTGGAATCTCAGCATCTTGTGTCCCGTGCACAAAAAGGAAACAAGACGATATGTGCCAACTATAGAGGAATAAGTCCGTACTGTGAACGACCAATGCGGCTTCAGACCTTGCAAATCCACCATTGACCACATTTTCACTCTGCGCCAAATCCTGGAAAAACCCCACGAAAAACAAATCAACACATTCCACCTATTCGTCGACTATAAAGCTGCATTCGACAGCCCTATCCGTTCAGAGGTGTTTAAAGTCATGTCTGCGTTCGGCATTCCTGCAAAATTAATTCGACTATGCAGGATAACTTTAAATGGTACAATATCAGCAGTTAAAGTCGGAAAGGACCTCACGGAGCCCTTTAATACCGAACGAGGATTCAGACAAGGTGACAGTTTGTCTTGTGATCTGTTTAACATCCTGCTGGAAAAGGTCATACGAGAGGCAAAACTGAACTGAAATGGCACTCTGCACACCAAACAACACATGTTATTCGCCTGCGCCGATGACATCGACAGAATGGGTAGAACATTTGAACAAATTGAGAAGGAGTCTGCCAAAGTGGGTATGGCATTAAACGGCGAGGAGACCAAGCTGATTGTATCAACACGCAAGACGTCCAGTAGACTCGGACCAACTGTGGAGCTTGAAAACTACAGCTTCGAGGTAGTCAAAGATTTTATATACCTTGGTACAGCCATAAAAAAAACGAATGACATCAGTTTTGAAATTCGGAGAAGGATAGTGAGGACCAACCGATGCTACTATGATCTGAGCAAACAACCCAATAGCAAGGCCACCTCCCGCCAGACCAAATTAAATGGATCTGAAGCATGGATACTTACGCAAGCAGATGAAGCAGCTCTTGGAGGGTTTGGGAGAAAATTTCTCTGAAAGATCTATGGGCCGATCTGCGTTGACGGTGAATATCGCCGTCGAATGAACCATGAGTTGTACCAGCTATTCTCGGACATCGACATTGTTAGACGTATTGAGCTGCAGCGACTACGTTGGCTAGGTCATGTTGTGAGAATGGATGAAGATGCCCCAGCCCAGAAGGCATATAAAAGCGAACCAGCTGATGGTTCACGCAGAAGGGGAAGGCCGCGAATAAAATGGAAAGATCAAGTGGAAGACAACAGTGGCGAACATGGCCTTTCGAATTGGAAAAACCGCGCAAAAGACAGGCGCTTCGGTCTTTTGCGCCTGTCTTTTTTAAGTTCGGCTTATGGATCGAAAGTATATCAATTATACATGTACCTTAAATTCGGCATATAATTACTATTTTACATACACTTTACATGTGTCCTGAACCATCCACACAATCTTAATTATCGTCCGAGGTGGTTTCATAACCCACTAATCACTGCAATGAGCCTTCGTTAAATAACCAAAACTATCCTTTCAGTGGCAAAGATTGCCAAAGAGTGATTGCACAATTACACCAACATACATAGCTGCAACATTTGTCTGAATAACAAGGTCATTAAGAGGAATAATAATCACACACACAAATCTGCTCCTGCCTTACAAAAGCTTAGGAAGTAATTAAGAGGTTGAAAATCCCAGTGAAAGGATATGGCCCACGCCTTTTGTATAACACAAGAAAAAAATCCCTGGAAATTTAAAAACCACAAGAATGCCAACATTTGTTTTACAAAAAAAATCTGACATTTTTAACCTACTAGTGAAATCTAATATTTGTTCGGGGGATTATGTCTATGTTCACTTTCCTTTCCTTTTTACAGTCATCATAGTAATGGGGGAGAGGACCTTGCATTAGGGAGGAATCGAAAGAGGTTATGGATGTGCATATCCATATGTTGTAGCATACATTTACTTCGAGGTTAATACCTGCAAGAGGTCCGACTATTAGTGCTAGTTTTCAGTTCCTTCCATGCACACTTCAAGCTCATTTACAGTTACGTTTTGTCTTCGGTTCAGAAAGCGAAACATTTTCACCTTTAGTTTCACATCCGAATGCATTACAAATGCAGAACATTTTTGTAGTTAAGGAATAACAGTTTTTCTGCTCCAAATAAACACTAACGAATTATGCTTTCAGAACTATTATTTGGGCGGATACGAGGGAGGTGTGGGAAAACAGCAAAAATAATATTTAAAAATCCAAACCAAAAACTTACCCACTTAGCTGGCTTGTGACAGAACTTTCGTTCCATAAGCCGAGCTTAAACAGGATTTCCAGGCGCGTCGGTCTTTTGCGCAGTTTTTCCAATTTGAAAGACCATATTCGCAAATGTTGTCTTCCCCTTGGTCTTTCCATCTTATTCATGGCCTTACCCTTCTGCTTGCACCATCAGCTGATTCGCTTTTATATGCCTTCTGGGCTGGGGGATCTTCATCCATTCTCACAACATGACCTAGCCAACATAGTCGCTGCAGCTCAATACGTCTAACAAT
Source organism: Musca vetustissima (assembly GCF_032173495.1). Taxonomy (NCBI): domain Eukaryota; kingdom Metazoa; phylum Arthropoda; class Insecta; order Diptera; family Muscidae; genus Musca; species Musca vetustissima. Next base: position 40,627 of record NW_026872995.1, on the reverse strand, counting down.
GTCGATGTCTGCTGGTACAACTCATGGTTCAACGCAGATCGGCCCATAGATCTTTGGGAGAATTTTTCTCTCAAACACTCCAAGTGCTGCCTCATCTTCTTGCGCAAGCACCCATGTTTCAGATCCATATAACAGCACGGATAGTATCAGCGTCTTGTAGAGTGTGAGTTTGGTCTGGCGGGAGGTGGCCTTGTTTCTAAACTGCTTACTTAGACCATAGTAGTATCTGTTGGCCATCACTATCCTTCTCCGAATTTCAAAACCGATGTCATTTGTTTTATTTATGGCGGTACCAAGGTATATAAAATTTGTAACTACCTCGAAGCTGTAGTCCTCAAGTTCCACAGTTGGTCCGAGTCTACTGGACGTCTTGCGCGTTGATACCATCAATTTGGTCTTCTCGCCATTTACTGCCAGACCCACATTGGCAGACTCCTTCTCAGTTTGTTCAAAGGTGGCTTTTACCACACGCAATATTCTACCCATTATATCGATGTCATCGGCGAAGGCGAGTAACATGTGTTGTTTAGTGTACAGAGTGCCATTTCTGTCCACTTTTGCCTCTCATATGACCTTTTCCAGCAGGATATTTTAAAATGGCACACGACAAACTGTCACCTTGTCTGAATCCTCGTTCGGCATTAAAAGGCTCCGAGAGGTCCTTTCCGACTTTAACCGCTGATCTTGTGCCAGTTAAAGCTATCCTGCATAGCCGTATTAATTTTGCAGGAATGCCGAACGTAGACATGGCTTCATACACCACTGAACGGTTATGGGTGTCGAAGGCGGTTTTATAGTCAACGAATATGTGGTATGTTTCGATGTGTTTTTCGTTGGTCTTTTCGAGGATTTGGCGCAGAGTGAAAATCTGCTCAATAGTGGATTTTCCAGGTCTGAAGCCGCATTGGTATGGTATAATAATGTCATTGACCATTGGTTTCATTCGTTCACACAGTACGCTGGATATCGCTTTATATGCGATGGGAAGGAGACTTATTCCTCTATAGTTTGCACATATCGTCTTGTCTCCTTTTTTGTTCATCTAGCCAATTTGTACAGGATGCTGGTGCATGCTCCTTAAGCATCTGACCACCAGTCTTGAATAGTTCCAAACATTGTACTGCTTTATTATTCTTTAGCCGATTGATTGCTATTCTGACTTCATCTTGGCTAGGAGGTATACACTCTATACCGTCATCTATTATTGGTTCTGGGGTATCCACTTCACCACCACTATTTGATACCAGAAGTTTTTCAAAATGCTCCTTCCAGATCCTCAGCACGCTCTTTGTATCTGTCACCAGGTTTCCTTCTTTATCTCTACAGGAGGATGTGCCTGCACCAAAGCCTTCGGTTTGGTGTTTTACCCGTTGGTAGAATTTTCGGACTTCATTCTGACTCCTGTCCATCTCGATTTGCTCACGCTCACGTTTTTCTAGTTCTTTCTTCTTTTTTCTGAAAATACGTTTCTCCTCTCTCATTTTCTCCCGATAGTTCTCCATCGCAATATGTGTTGCTACTGTCCGCAGGGTTGCCCTATACGCTGCGTTTTTCCGATCAGTAGCATTACGACACTCCTGATCGTACCACGTATTTCTTGATGGTGGTCTTTGGTACCCAAGTGTTACTTTTGCGGCAGTTTGTAGGGAGTGGGCAATTCTCTGCCACTGTGCTTCTATATTATTATCGAAACAAGGGGTGCTTCCGTCAAGCAGTTGGGTAAGTTGAGCGGAGTAGGCTTCTGCTATCTATTGTGTTTGCAGCTTTTCAACGTCAAATTTTCGTGTTACATTAGATCGCACCGTTGCTGCTACATTAAGACGAGTGCGAACCTTGGCTGCTACAAGTTAGTGGTCTGAATCGATATTCGCCCCCCGAATCGATCGGACGTCTAAAACACTGAATGGATGCTTTCCATCTATCACAACATGATCGATTTGATTTCTCGTTGTTCGATCGGAAGAAATCCAAGTGGCCTTGTGTATATCGAGATGCTTGGATCTGGTGCTGCTAACTACCATGTTTTTTTGCTGCCGCGAAATCAGTCAACCTCATGCCGTTGTCTGATTTTTCTTCATGGAGGTCGAATTTTCTTATTCGTGGCCTTCCCCTTCTACGTGAACCATCAGCTGGTTCGCTTTTATATGCCTTCTGGGATAGGGCATCAGTCAACCTCATGCCGTTGTCTGACGTTTCTTCGTGGAGGCTGACTTTTCCGACAGTGTGGCCAAAGATATTTTCTCTTCCGGTTTTTGCATTAAAATCTCCTAGCAGAATTTTAATGTCATGGCCAGGGCAGCGATCATATGCTGTTTCTAGGCGCTCGTAAAATATATATTTGGTCTGTTCATCTTCGGTCTGAGCATGGGCTCAAATGAGACTGATGTAGAAGAACTTCGCTTTTATACGGATTATAGCAATTCTCTCATCTACTGGGGTGAATCTGGAGACGAGGTCTTTTATTCTCCTGTTAACCATAAATCCTCAACCAAATGCATGTCTCGTTTCATGGCAGCTATAATACAAAGCGTAATCTTCTGATTTATTTACGCCAGTCCCTTTCCATCGCATTTCCTGTAAGGCAATAATATCGGCTTTGTACTTCTTGAGTATATCCGCCAAAGCGACAACTGCGCCTGATCTGTACAACGTGCGCACATTCCAAGTGCAGATTCGCAGATCGTGGTCCTTTATACGTATGCCGGGGTCGTCAATATTAGGGGGGTTTGATTTTCTTTTTCTTTGCTTTTTCATAGTAGGTTCGGTTTTCCGAGTGTGGGCAACTAACCCGACGCCTCAACCCATTTTTTATATTTCTTATGGGTGAACTCGCGGCGCATATTAGCTCACTATTTCAACGGGTGATGAAAATAGCTAAACCCAGTTGACACCGCGGGGAGGTCAGTGTCCACAATTGAGATGAAAGAGGGACCAAGATAAGCCTGGACTTCGCCATGGTAAAGCCAATCAGAGCCGTTGCTTGGTATCTGTCATCCCCTATGCCACCCTTCAAGCCAAAAATAATTTTTAAAAAATCCAAGCCAAAAATAATTTTTAAAAAACCCACGCCTGTGGGAAATTATGGAAATTAGTTTTTTTAATCCTCCCCTCCATTATTGTACCACCCTCCTTCGCAACACCTTGACTTGCTACTTGCATAAATTACTTTACAATAGAATGCATAAACTTTTACATTGCACTAAGTGTTGTTATGCATTCATAAATATGTTGTGCAGTTACATGTGAGTATGTGTGTGTGTGTAGGTGTAACTATTTTTGTGATAAAGTGTGTCTGAAACCATCTAAGGACCCCATACATTCATAGTGTACGTCATAATCACCATCACCTACAAATATCATGCATTCCGAATTCCGTTTCCGTCAATGCAAAACAAACAACCGGAAAGGTAAGAAAAAGAAAGAAAAAAAGAACAGACGGTTGGACGATCGGAAGGAGGGACTACATGACGGAAGGAAAAAACTAATGGTTGTGTTAACACAAAATATTGTTGGCTTTTGTTGCCTTTCTAGGTGATGGTATTGTTTCTACTTCTGTTTTACCTTTTGTACCCTGACGTAACACCCCCTCCCTGAACACCTCTCTCTCTCTCAGCTCCTTTGGAATACTCGGAAAATTGTTATGTCTTTCTCACTTTCACTGGAAAATTTTAACGTCACGTCATTTCTTTCTATGATAGGATTCATTCTACTTGGAAAGCAAAAAAAAAATCGTTCCATACCGGTTGGAGGAAATCTTGTCCATATCTTGGGTGTTATAAGTGGATATGTATGTGTGTGTAAGTTTTCGAAAAAAAAAGAAAAAAGTCAAATGTAATTTTTACATAATTTAGAGGAGTGTGCCACACTTGACACTTCCCTACGCCATCAACGCCAACGACAATTGAGACAAAGTGATTTGCTTTTATGGCTCTGCAACAACGTCTGCCATGGGCCCATTTATTTGACATTGACACTACTGGAATGTGGGGTTCAATTTTAAACGAAAAATATGCAAATTGTCAAAGACGTTTGAAATTTTTTCAATAAAGACAAAATAAATGTTTTATTATGAAAATATTTTTTTAAACAATCCCCACCTCTAATGGCATTGGGAAATGAATCTTTAAAAAATCCACGCCTTGGAGAACCCTTGGAAAATTTAACTTTAAAAAATCCACGCCTTGGAGAACCCTTGGAAAATTTAACTTTAAAAAATCCACGCCTTGGAGAACCCTTGGAAAATTTAACTTTAAAAAATCCACGCCTTGGAGAACCCTTGGAAAATTTAACTTTAAAAAATCCACGCCTTGGAGAACCCTTGGAAAATTTAAATTTAAAAAATCCACGCCTTGGAGAACCCTTGGAAAATTTAACTTTAAAAAATCCACGCCTTGGAGAACCCTTGGAAAATTTAACTTTAAAAAATCCACGCCTTGGAGAACCCTTGGAAAATTTAACTTTAAAAAATCCACGCCTTGGAGAACCCTTGGAAAATTTAACTTTAAAAAATCCACGCCTTGGAGAACCCTTGGAAAATTTAACTTTAAAAAATCCACGCCTTGGAGAACCCTTGGAAAATTTAACTTTAAAAAATCCACGCCTTGGAGAACCCTTGGAAAATTTAACTTTAAAAAATCCACGCCTTGGAGAACCCTTGGAAAATTTAACTTTAAAAAATCCACGCCTTGGAGAACCCTTGGAAAATTTAACTTTAAAAAATCCACGCCTTGGAGAACCCTCTTTAAAAAATCCACGCCTTGGAGAACCCTTGGAAAATTTAACTTTAAAAAATCCACGCCTTGGAGAACCCTTGGAAAATTTAACTTTAAAAAATCCACGCCTTGGAGAACCCTTGGAAAATTTAACTTTAAAAAATCCACGCCTTGGAGAACCCTTGGAAAATTTAACTTTAAAAAATCCACGCCTTGGAGAACCCTTGGAAAATGAATCTTTAAAAAAATCCACGCCTTGGAGAACCCTTGGAAAATGAATCTTTAAAAAATCCACGCCTTGGAGAACCCTTGGAAAATGAATCTTTAAAAAATCCACGCCTTGGAGAACCCTTGGAAAATGAATCTTTAAAAAATCCACGCCTTGGAGAACCCTTGGAAAATGAATCTTTAAAAAATCCACGCCTTGGAGAACCCTTGGAAAATGAATCTTTAAAAAATCCACGCCTTGGAGAACCCTTGGAAAATGAATCTTTAAAAAATCCACGCCTTGGAGAACCCTTGGAAAATGTATCTTTAAAAAATCCACGCCTTGGAGAACCCTTGGAAAATGAATCTTTAAAAAATCCACGCCTTGGAGAACCCTTGGAAAATGAATCTTTAAAAAATCCACGCCTTGGAGAACCCTTGGAAAATGAATCTTTAAAAAATCCACGCCTTGGAGAACCCTTGGAAAATTTAACTTTAAAAAATCCACGCCTTGGAGAACCCTTGGAAAATTTAACTTTAAAAAATCCACGCCTTGGAGAACCCTTGGAAAATTTAACTTTAAAAAATCCACGCCTTGGAGAACCCTTGGAAAATTTAACTTTAAAAAATCCACGCCTTGGAGAACCCTTGGAAAATTTAACTTTAAAAAATCCACGCCTTGGAGAACCCTTGGAAAATTTAACTTTAAAAAATCCACGCCTTGGAGAACCCTTGGAAAATTTAACTTTAAAAAATCCACGCCTTGGAGAACCCTTGGAAAATTTAACTTTAAAAAATCCACGCCTTGGAGAACCCTTGGAAAATGAATCTTTAAAAAATCCACGCCTTGGAGAACCCTTGGAAAATGAATCTTTAAAAAATCCACGCCTTGGAGAACCCTTGGAAAATGAATCTTTAAAAAATCCACGCCTTGGAGAACCCTTGGAAAATGAATCTTTAAAAAATCCACGCCTTGGAGAACCCTTGGAAAATGAATCTTTAAAAAATCCACGCCTTGGAGAACCCTTGGAAAATGAATCTTTAAAAAATCCACGCCTTGGAGAACCCTTGGAAAATGAATCTTTAAAAAATCCACGCCTGGGAGAACCCTTGGAAAATGCATGTTTAAAAAATCCACGCCTTGGAGAACCCTTGGAAAATGAATCTTTAAAAAATCCACGCCTTGGAGAACCCTTGGAAAATGAATCTTTAAAAAATCCACGCCTTGAAGAACCCTTGGAAAATGAATCTTTAAAAAATCCACGCCTGGGAGAACCCTTGGAAAATGCATGTTTAAAAAATCCACGCCTTGGAGAACCCTTGGAAAATGAATCTTTAAAAAATCCACGCCTTGGAGAATCTTTGGAAAATGAATCTTTAAAAAATCCACGCCTTGGAGAATCTTTGGAAAATGAATCTTTAAAAAATCCACGCCTTGGAGAACCCTTGGAAAATGAATCTTTAAAAAATCCACGCCTTGGAGAACCCTTGGAAAATGAATCTTTAAAAAATCCACGCCTTGGAGAACCCTTGGAAAATGAATCTTTAAAAAATCCACGCCTTGGAGAACCCTTGGAAAATGAATCTTTAAAAAATCCACGCCTTGGAGAACCCTTGGAAATGAATCTTTAAAAAATCCAAGCCTTGGAGAACCCTTGGAAAATGAATCTTTAAAAAATCCACGCTTTGGAGAACCCCTGGAAAATGAATCTTTAAAAAATCCATGCCTTGTAGAACCTTTGGAAAATGAATCTTTAAAAAATCCACGCCTGGGAGCACCCTTGGAAAATGAATCTTTAAAAAATCCACGCTTTGTTGAGGCTTAGAAAATTAATCTTTAAAAAAGCCACGCCTTGCTGAGGCTTACAAAATAAATCTTTAAAAAATCGACGCCTTGCTGAGGCTTACAAAATAAATCTTTAAACTTAAAAAATCCATAATCTTTAAAAAATCCATGCCTTGGATTGTTCTGAAAAAAATATTTTTTAATTTCCCTCTCCCCTAAAAAATCTCGTTATCAGTGTAATGTCCACATTCCATACCTCCTTCTCCTTTTCCAAAATGCATTTAGTCAACATTCTTGTAACCTCTTAATTTCCATTTCCATTCGGATGAGGTTTACATACCAACAATCCAACCAAAAGTCAAACCATAAAACAAATACAACAACAACACCCTTAAGGATTTACAGCAGATATTTTTCAAAGCTTTTGCCAAAAAGATTTCTTGGAATAGTTTGAAGAATTATTTAATTTGTGTTGAAGTACGTGTTTCAACAAACTTTTTAGGGACTTGAGATGATAATCCTTGAGAAAATTTGTTCCTTTTGAATTGTGTCCTATGACCAGTAATCTCAAATAAATGGTCATCTAGTCATTCATTGCTGGTGTTTGGGAAAGGGGAGCTTGTGTTAGGAGGGGTTAGAAAACAAGCTAATGGTATTTGACTTTTGTTGGTTTGTTGTTTTGTTTGATTTAGCTATGTGTGGCATGTGGGTTAAGTATTTAGTCCCTTTTTTGAGGGGGTATAGCTTTGAAATCAAACACTTCATATAAGGGTCCCCCATTTACCCTCAACCAGGATGTGTGTAAGTGTTGAACCAAACAACAATGGCATACCAACAGATTAGTTTTTAGGATATGGTCTGAGTGTGTGTTTGGTTTGTGGCAACAACAATTGGCTGTGTTGTATTAACTAACTGGTCTGTGATCCACCTCCCCTTCCTGTTTCGGCTTTCCTGACCACTGCACGGGACACTTATGGCGTAAAATTGAATTTTATTTATTTCGTTTGCCAACTTCACTTTATTATTTGTGTTTTTTCTGTTGTTGTTGTTTAATTGAAATAGTTGTGTGGACCAAGAGGATATGGTATGTTGGGGTGAGAGGAGGAGAACTATTTTAAATTAGTTGATAGAACTTTTTGGTAAAGCAAATCTGTGTAATAGTAATTTTGGGAAAATTCGATAACAACTTCATCCGACTAATTTCGAAAATTATTTTTCAAGGACTACAGAAAGTGCCGATTTTTTAAAAATTATTTGTTCAAGCACTAAAATAGGCGTGAATTTTTAAATATTAGTTTTCAAGGACTATAGAAGGCGTGGATTTTTTAAAGATCTGTTACGACTCCTTTTAGGCGGCGCTAGAGGGGACATTCCGGTTAGTTTGCGGTCTCGGGTCTACGATTATTTTATTTTTTCAAGGACTATAGAAGGCGTGGATTTTTTAAAGATTATTTTTTCAAGGGCTATAGAAGGCGTGGATTTTTTAAAGATTATTTTTTCAAGGACTATAGAAGGCGTGGATTTTTTAAAGATTATTTTTTCAAGGACTATAGAAGGCGTGGATTTTTTAAAGATTATTTTTTCAAGGACTATAGAAGGCGTGGATTTTTTAAAGATTATTTTTTCAAGGACTATAGAAGGCGTGGATTTTTTAAAGATTATTTTTTCAAGGACTATAGAAGGCGTGGATTTTTTAAAGATTATTTTTTCAAGGACTATAGAAGGCGTGGATTTTTTAAAGATACTTTTTTCAAGGACTATAGAAGGCGTGGATTTTTTAAAGATACTTTTTTCAAGGACTATAGAAGGCGTGGATTTTTTAAAGATTATTTTTTCAAGGACTATAGAAGGCGTGGATTTTTTAAAGATTATTTTTTCAAGGACTATAGAAGGCGTGGATTTTTTAAAGATTATTTTTTCAAGGACTATAGAAGGCGTGGATTTTTTAAAGATTATTTTTTCAAGGACTATAGAAGGCGTGGATTTTTTAAAGATTATTTTTTCAAGGACTATAGAAATGTCTATGTGTAGAATATGCACACATCCTTTGCTTTCACTTAAAAAAATTGTGTGTGCACTTTCATCTTCTTTTTGTCCCACTCAGCTGTTCCCCAAATTCTAAGTTTGTTGCCACTCCATTTCCACATTCTGTGATTCTTTTCCTTTTAGAAAAATGTTTCCTTCCATCCCTGCATCTTCCTTCGTTTCTTCTAATATTTACTGTACAGAACAATTTTGTAATGTACTTTATATACACACATATAGTTGCGGGAAAACCAACTCGAACTCAAACTGCGGATGTTGGTGATATTATTAAGATAACCTAATTTGGTGGCAAAAATGCTGTTTTTCAATTGAAATAAAAATAAATATTAAATGGGTCCTTAATATTTTTCAATGGCTCTTTAAAAATCGCGTGGATTTTTTCATTAAAGAAGATTTTTTTCTCAGAGCCTACCCAAGGCGTGGATTTATTAAAGAATATTTTTTCAGAGCCTACCCAAGGCGTGGATTTATTAAAGAATATTTTTTCAGAGCCTACCCAAGGCGTGGATTTATTAAAGAATATTTTTTCAGAGCCTACCCAAGGCGTGGATTTATTAAAGAATATTTTTTCAGAGCCTACCCAAGGCGTGGATTTATTAAAGAATATTTTTTCAGAGCCTACCCAAGGCGTGGGGATTTATTAAAGAATATTTTTTCAGAGCCTACCCAAGGCGTGGATTTATTAAAGAATATTTTTTCAGAGCCTACCCAAGGCGTGGATTTATTAAAGAATATTTTTTCAGAGCCTACCCAAGGCGTGGATTTATTAAAGAATATTTTTTCAGAGCCTACCCAAGGCGTGGATTTATTAAAGAATATTTTTTCAGAGCCTACCCAAGGCGTGGATTTATTAAAGAATATTTTTTCAAGGCCTACCCAAGGCGTGGATTTATTAAAGAATATTTTTTCAGAGCCTACCCAAGGCGTGGATTTATTAAAGAATATTTTTTCAAGGCCTACCCAAGGCGTGGATTTATTAAAGAATATTTTTTCAGAGCCTACCCAAGGCGTGGATTTATTAAAGAATATTTTTTCAGAGCCTACCCAAGGCGTGGATTTATTAAAGAATATTTTTTCAAGGCCTACCCAAGGCGTGGATTTATTAAAGAATATTTTTTCAAGGCCTACCCAAGGCGTGGATTTATTAAAGAATATTTTTTCAGAGCCTACCCAAGGCGTGGATTTATTAAAGAATATTTTTTCAGAGCCTACCCAAGGCGTGGATTTATTAAAGAATATTTTTTCAGAGCCTACCCAAGGCGTGGATTTATTAAAGAATATTTTTTCAGAGCCTACCCAAGGCGTGGATTTATTAAAGAATATTTTTTCAGAGCCTACCCAAGGCGTGGATTTATTAAAGAATATTTTTGCAAGGGTGCGTCTATACAAGGCGTGGATTTATTAAAGAATATTTTTTCAGAGCCTACCCAAGGCGTGGATTTATTAAAGAATATTTTTTCAGAGCCTACCCAAGGCGTGGATTTATTAAAGAATATTTTTTCAGAGCCTACCCAAGGCGTGGATTTATTAAAGAATATTTTTTCAGAGCCTACCCAAGGCGTGGATTTATTAAAGAATATTTTTTCAGAGCCTACCCAAGGCGTGGATTTATTAAAGAATATTTTTCAAGGGTCCATACAAGGCCTGGATTTATTAAAGAATATTTTTCAAGGGTCCATACAAGACCTGGATTTATTGCAGGGACGTACGCAGGGGGGCGGCCCTGGGGGCCCGGGCCCCCCCGAAATGAATTTTTTTCACAGTAAATTTATGTTTGCAACAGCGAATTTTTTCATTTTGTACTACCGGGCCCCCCCGAAATGAAATCCTGTGTACGTTGCTGGAGGAGTGCATATGTTTTTTTGAACTCCCATTGCCAAAGTTTGTTTTAGCATTACCTGGAAGTGTTGAAAGTTATTCAAGTGCTAGATACAAAAATATTGAATATTGTTGCTACTGCACACAGAATGTTGTTGACATGTTTATGCTGTTGCATTTGCTGCTGTTACTCATCAGTATTGAGTTGTTGTTTGCTTTACAATTATCAAAATAAACAATTTGATGTGTGCCGGTGTAGTCACTTCGAACTATGCACAGTGAGGAAAAAATCCTTTGAAAAATAATTTTTAAAAAATCCACGCCTATGGTAGGCCTTTGAAAAATAATTTTTAAAAAATCCACGCCTATGGTAGGCCTTTGAAAAATAATTTTTAAAAAATCCACGCCTATGGTAGGCCTTTGAAAAATAATTTTTAAAAAATCCACGCCTATGGTAGGCCTTTGAAAAATAATTTTTAAAAAATCCAGTCTATGGTAGGCCTTTGAAAAATAATTTTTAAAAAATCCACTATGGTAGGCCTTTGAAAAATAATTTTTAAAAAATCCACCCCTTGTCTATGTCCTCAAAAATAATTTTTAAAAAATCCACCCCTTGTCTATGGGCCTTTGAAAAATAATTTTTAAAAAATCCACGCCCATGGTAGGCCTTTGAAAAATATTTTTAAAAAAACCACGCCCATGGTAGGCCTTTGAAAAATAATTTTTAAAAAATCCACGCCTATGGTAGGCCTTTGAAAAATAATTTTTAAAAAATCCACGCCTATGGTAGGCCTTTGAAAAATAATTTTTAAAAAATCCACGCCTATGGTAGGCCTTTGAAAAATCCACGCCTTTTTAAAAAATCCACGCCTATGGTAGGCCTTTGAAAAATAATTTTTTAAAAATCCACGCCCATGGTAGGCATTTGAAAAATAATTTTTAAAAAATCCACGCCTATGGTAGGCCTTTGAAAAATCATTTTTAAAAAATTCACGCCTATGGCACGCCTTGTGGAAGCTCATTTTTTTTAATTTTTTACAGTGTATTTTTAATATTTTCGATATTTGCATATTTGATGATGATGTGCCAGGGCAACAGACCTACTCAAATGTAAATAGGAAAACAGGCCCAATGACTTCAGTTTACTTCGACTATCTGAAGTCTATACCAAGTTGCTGACAATTATGCTGTACGTATCTCCCTCATGTCCCATACATCGCTATACAGTATCTATGTATATTACCAATAAACAACATGTTTATGAGCCTAAAACCAGCCAATGTTTGCCCTGGTTGATGGTTAAGCATGCGCAGCTGCTTGCTAAACAAATTTACTGCCTCGTCTGACACTTGACTGTCGTTCGTTGTAAAAAGTAAATAAAAACACACAAAAAAAAAAACTAACTCCCAAGTCTGTAATAATATTTCTGTCAATATTTTCTCTTTATTTAACGTCTTAAAGCGAATGTGGAAACAACTAACTTCATTGTAAATATTTACCGAATTGTTTAGGGAAAAACATTTTGACATCTTATTTTCCAATGACTTCCAATTCTTTTTCTCTATTTGGTGAAGCTAGTTGCTAAACGTATTTAAATATTTAACACATTTTCGAATAAGGTGTTTATTTTGGTAGTTACTTTGTTTGAAAACAATTATCTAAACAAAACCTGAGGAGTGGATGTCTTAATTTTCCAGCCGATCTATTGAACATGTGGAATTTCGATTTTCTCCTAAAAAATGAGAAAGTTGTTACGTTTCAATTCCTGCGATGAATGAACTTGATAAATATTAAATCATGCGTTTTATTTTTTGAGGTTAATAGAAAAATATAACAAACTTACGTATATAGGTGAAAAATATTGGATAAAGATATACTCCAAAAAATATTCTTTAAAAACATCCACGCCTAAAGGTATACTCCAAAAAATATTCTTTAAAAAATCCACGCCTAAAGATATACTCCAAAAAATATTCTTTAAAAAATCCACGCCTAAAGATATACTCCAAAAAATATTCTTTAAAAACATCCACGCCTAAAGATATACTCCAAAAAATATTCTTTAAAAAATCCACGCCTAAAGATATACTCCAAAAAATATTCTTTAAAAAATCCACGCCTAAAGATATACTCCAAAAAATATTCTTTAAAAAATCCACGCCTAAAGATATACTCCAAAAAAGTATTCCTTAAAAAATACACGCCTAAAGATATACTCCAAAAAATATTCCTTAAAAAATCCACGCCTAAAGATATGCATTGAAAAAATATTCATTAAAATCTACGCTTATGGCTCTGATAATCCTTCCAAAAATATTCTTTAAAAAATCCACGCCTTGTTTTAGGTACTCCAAAAAATATTCCTTAAAAAATCCACGCCAGTAAGGAAAGAAGTAAAGTCCAAAACTATTCTTCAAAAAATCCACGTCTAAAGATATACTCCAAAAAATATTCTTTAAAAAATCTGAGCCGATTTTCACGAAACTTAACACACATCAGTCTAAGCTGACTTCAGTACGATATGCCAAATTTCGTGAAAATCGAAAGATATATAGGGTCTTTGGTGCACCATTTACATGAAATCGGACGAAAATATATATGGGAGCTATACCTAATTCTGAACCGATTTTCACGAAACTTAACACACATCATTTTATACTCAATTCAGAATGCTGTGCCGAATTTCGTGCAAATCAAAAGATATTTAGGAACTTTGGTGCACCATTTACATGAAGTCGGACGGAACTATGTATGGGAGCTATATCTAAATCTGGATCGATTTTCACGAAACTTAGCACATATCATTCTAGGCTCAATTCAATAGGCTATGCCAAATTTCGTGCAAATCGAAAGATATATAAGGACATTGGTGCACCATTTACATGAAATCGGACGAAACTATATACGGGAGCTATATCTAAATCTGGACCGATTTTCACGAAACTTGGCAGACATTACTCTAGGTTCAATTAAGTACGTTATGCAAAATTTCGTGCAAATCGTAAGATAAATAGGGACATTGGTGCACCTAGATGAAATCGGACGAAAATATATACGGGAGCTATATCTAAATCTGACCCGATTTTCACGAAACTTTACACACATCATTCAATACTCAATTCAGTATGCTGTGCCAAATTTCGTGCAAATCGGAAGATATGTAGGGACTTTGGTCCACCATTTACCTTATATCGGACGAAAATATATATGGGAGCTATATCTAAATCTGGCCCGATTTTCAGGAAACTTGGCACACATCAGTCTAGACCTAGGTCAGTACGCTGTGCCAAATTTCGTGCAAATCGAAAGATATATAGGGACTTTGGTGCACCATTTACCTTAAATCGGACGAAAATGGGAGCTATATCTAAATCTGAACCTATGTTTTCCAATTTCAATATTATTTGTCCGTGGGCCAAATAAGTGACCTATGCCAAATTTCATCCAATTCGGATCATAAATGCGACCTGTACTTTGTTTACAATTTAACATCGACAGACAGATGGATGGACGGACATGCATAAATCGACTTAAAAAGTGATTCTATGCATATTCTCAAAGGGTATAAATATATTCTTTAAAAAGTCCACACCTAAATATATTCTCAAAAAAATAGTTTAAAAAAAATCCCAACCTGAAAATATTTACCCATTATTCCGATGGTCTAATTATTCTCCACTTTCTTTTCTATCCTTATTTACTTTCTTGTACTTCCAAAAAATATACATAACGATCCCATAGAGTTTCTTATTTCTGATGATGGGTGCCCTAAAAAGTATGCAAGTAATTTATTCTCAAACAAATTACTTCACCTTACGCCGTTTAGGTATGCAACAAAATCTTTTCACTTCGGTTCCGATATATGAATATGCATACCTTGTTATATATTTGGCATATAAAGCTCCTATTCCTTTCATTGCAAGACATGGAAAATTACACGTAGCTCAAAACAAAATGGGACCATGGAAAATTACTAAAAAATAAGAAAAACTAAAGAAACACACAAATTTTCCGAATAACATCTGAAGCGACTACATCAATATCACCCAAATGAAAAAACCAAAGCACACATATGTGCATTACATGGAAACTGTAACATATTCATTTATTCGACACACACACATACATACACTTCCAACACACTCACTAACTTCGAAATTCTTCACCGAAAGTTGTGTAATTTTTTTTTGAAAGCCCTACGAAAGGGGTTAACTGCTGCAGGTATGAAGAGCTCGAAAAAAAAACCCGAAGAAGTACTTGTAAAAGAAGAGATGAGGAAAATCACCGGTGTAAAAGAAAAACACACTACTCAAGTAACGAAAACAAAACTATTTTCCATGTTGCAGACTTTTTTTGTTCGGTTGAGCTAAGGAACGAAATGTGCTAACCGCAAAGCAGCTGCACGAGGCGTTTAAACAAATTGAAACTAAAACCATTGCATATTTTAGGGGATATTTGGGTGAAACAGAAAAACGGAGTATACTAAGTGGGGAAATTTTAATGATCGATTTTAAGGTTCCCAGAAAGGCGTGGATTTTTTAAAATAATCTTTTAGGGCTTTATAGGAGGTGTAGATTTTTTTAATCATTTTTCCGAGGCTCTTTACAAGGCGTGGAATTTAAAAATAATTTTTCTAGGGCTTTATAGGAGGATTATTTAAATATTTTTTCTAGAGCTCTATACAAGGCGTGGATTTTTTAAATATTTTTTCTAGAGCTCTATACAAGGCGTGGATTTTTTAAATATTTTTTCTAGAGCTCTATACAAGGCGTGGATTTTTTAAATATTTTTTCTAGAGCTCTATACAAGGCGTGGATTTTTATTATAGCTTTGTGCAGCCCCAAGAGTTTGTAACGCCACGAAATATTAGTCCTAGACCCACCTTTAAGAATACCGATCGTCATATCTCGACTAGCTGAGTCGATTATAATTTGTAAATACGATACAGACCACAGTTGTGGACCAATCTTAACGAAAGTTTGCATGTAGGATGGTTTCTGGCCAATGAAGGCTCCTATTGTTTTTGGTAAAGATCGGTTAATATTTAGGGAATGAAATGGACCGAATACTTAATTTTTGTCCGTTTGTCTGGTCGCTCCAGAGGCCGCAACTATGGCCCGAATATCGAAATTTTACATGGAGAAGGAATTCGAGTCAAAGAATAAGCATGCCTGTTTTGATAAGGATTGGTCAATATTTAGCGGGTCAAATAGACCCTGACTTTTATGTGAAAAATAACAAAATTTGTATTCTATGCCGTATAAATATATACGGCAAATATGCCCCTGGAGGACCTAGGCCCGAGAAGATGACAGTATGTTTTAGAGGAGTGGTTGACCTTTAAATGGATACCTTTCTATTCCATTTGGTCATTCCATTGTGGAGAGCCTGCAGTTATAAGTTCATATGGTAGTAGCTTCGGCTACGAAAACATGTAGAGGTTAGTCCCCCACAGACTAACCATTCCCGGACTAGTAGGCTTGTGGAACAATTGTTGGGAGGGGTGAGATGCATGCTGGCTACCAATATCGTGTGCTGTTGGTGGTCACTTTTGCATTGTATCCCCTTTGAGCAATGTGTTTCATTGTAGAGAACCTGCATGTTAGTCCTGATGGTAGCAGCTTTGGCTTTGAAGCTGGGCCGAGGCTATAGTCCGTGAGTGACCAGTCTCGAACTGTTTGGCTTTCTACTGGTAATAGCTTCGGCTATGAACCTGACCGAAGGTTTCGGTAGCACGGGTGTCAGGGCCCCTAGGTCTACGGATCTAGCCTGCCACTTGGTGTTTGTCCTTCGGGGATCATCGAGCTGGCTGTGGTTTAAACCCAAATCGCGGGTAGAGCTGTGGCTCGATGTGGAGTTGCATTTCAACCGGGTGCCAAACCCATAGAAAGTCGGGAGTTTTAGATGGGCTGTGCTCCTCATCCAAGGAGGTGATCGCGTCCAAATACGTGTGATCGATTGGTACCTGCATTTCGGTGAGGGGGTTGGTTGGTTGACGCTTTGTATTAACTGGTGTTTACAGCACCGTGGGGTAAGACCACGTACACTATGCATCTCCGTGGGATGTGGGAGTTACACTTAAATATTTACGTACTGATATATTATTTAGTAACCCATTACGACACTAGAGGGCAGAAATATAGCGCTGATCGCTTTGATCACATTTTCCATGTGATTCCAGTTATGGTCAAGGACAACGCCTATAATTTTCGGTGATGATCAGATAATAATTTTGGGATGAAGTGGACCGAAAACTTAACTTTGCGTGTGTGTGTGTATTTTTTTTTTTTTTTTTGATTCGATCTATAGCCCTCAATTGAAAGCCCAGCATTTAACATAACCCATGGTAAAGTAATTCTGGACAAGTACAGCCCTCGTCTACTGAATATTAGAAATATTTGTTGACATCTAGTCGGAACCATAGAAGGGTAGATTTTCGTCGAAGTTGTGTAGGGTATCATATGGTCGGCCCCGTTCGACTATACTGCTCGGCTCACTGGTTTAAATAATTTTTTCGAGGTTCTAATCAAGGCCTGGATTTTGTAAATAATTTTTTTAAGGATATTTTTCCATTTCTGATTTTGTCCCTCCCTCATATCTGAGTTTATATATCTACATCTGTAAATATGTATGTATTAAAATTTGATACCAACTCCACCACATCAAGCAGCCGTCATTTCCGTTTTCTGCTTAGATGCCATGGCATGGAAAAAATATGTTAGCTGGTATTTGTGTGTAAGGTGATTCAAAATAGTATACATATGCTTATATGTGTGTGTGTATGTATGTGTTGGTGTTATTTTTTAGAATAGATGTGCCTTAAAATTAGCTTCGTTTTGCATTGATGCATATGAAATTGCATACTTTATGGAGGTTATTTCATATGGGGATAGTTGCTGTGGTTGTTGTTGTTGTTGTTGTTTCAGAATTCTCGGGGTGCTAAACAAACGAAATGTGGGTATTTAAATAGAGGTGTGTGTCGATGTGTGCGTGCTTATGTAATTGCAAGTGTTTATGTGTGTGTGTGTGTGTCTGTACACACACAGAAGAGTGAGTGTTATTTTCACAGAGCTCTGAATTCTTGTTATTTGCTTGTTATTTTCATTCAATGATGCTAACGAGTTGGTAAAACTATGTTGGTGAAAAAAAAAACGAAAAACCAAACCTAAAATGAATCCATGCAGAGCAGGCAGGAGGAGCAGCCCCGGCACCAGCCATGGGTACTTCATGCCATGGCATGGCAAATGCATACATATGTGTTGTATGCAGTATATTTAGTATTTAGAAGATCACACACATACACACGCATGCTTACAAACAGTCGCTTCAACTAAGCCATTTACATGCATGTAAACACAGACATATGAGCTACGGGTGTATACTCACGTGTGTCATTGCATAGCTAGCTATATAAGAATTTTTGTGGTCCCCACAGCAACAAAAACAACAACATCGACAGCATCGCCATACAACATTTTTATTATTCAATGCTAACAAGCAAAAAAATAGATCAGATTTGTAAGTTTTGTATTTGTTTCCCTTTCACGCTTTCGTGGTAACTTTTTTTAAAATTTGTTTTTCTATTTTGCCGATTTTTTTTATATAAACATGGAAAAACAAATTCGTAACCCCCCACCAAAAACAAATATAGAAAAGTGAATTTGGGGAGATGTTATAGAAACTAGTTTGCAGGGTGTTGGGTTTTAGTTTTCAGTTAATATGTAATTGTGTGTACACATTCATGAAAACCTGTCAAATTCAATGTGTTCTTTATTTAATGGGTAAAAGAACTTTGAAGTATTTTTAAAAAAGGATAACATATTAAAAAATAATGAAATCAAAATTATTATTTAAAAAATCCACGACTTTTATACGACCCTTGAAAAATTATTTTACATATCCACGCCTCCTGTAAAGCACTATAAAAATTATTAAAAAAAAATAAATTCGGACGAAAATATATACGGGAGCTATATCTAAATCTGAAACGATTTCCACGAAACTTGGGACACATCATTCTGGACCCAATTCAGTACCGTATGCCGAATTTCGTGAAAATCGAAATATATATAGAGACTTTGGTACCCCATTTACCTTAAGGGAACACCCCCCCCACCATTCACGATTTTCAATGGGCTGGTAAATCAATACCAATGCTTGTTAAGGTTTGTAACTTTGCACATATATAATTGAAAATTTAAAAGGGAAGAAAAATAATTTACAAAAAAATTTTGTTATTGTTTTGTTGTTGTTTTTTGTAATTGAAGAAAGGTCCTTATTTTTGATGGCGGGCATAATAACTCTGCACTGGAACATCGGAATCCGAAAATTCTAACGGTGTTAGAAAGAGTACATGTCTGGCTCTCGTATGAACTAGGATTATTGACTTCGCTCTAAAATTAAAAAAATGGTGGACCTTTGAAAAAATATTTTTGGAAAATCGCCAATTTCTGACCAAAAACCACGTTAAAAAATAACTAAGGTCTTCACCGATTGGCTTTATCCTTGTTCATACGATAGCTATACACTCACAGAGAAACGTGTAAAGTTTGAGAAGACCTTCAGACGCCACTTGATGCTGACACAATAAATCGGCTATATCTTCAAGAGTTCTTGAGATTTTCACTTGAAATTTTGTAGGGACATTTATTAACTAGTGTAGATTCGAATTATATCAACAAAATTTTTGACGCCGAGAATGGGGGCGTCCCCTTAAATCGGACGAAAATATATATGGAAGCTAAATCTAAATCCGGACCGATTTTCATGAAACTTAGCACACATCATTCTAGACCTAATTCAGTACGATGTGCCAAATTTCAGGCAAATCGAAATGTATATAGGGAATTTGGTGCACCATTTACATAAAATCGGACGAAAATATATATGGGAGCTATATCTAAATCTGGACCGATTGTCACGAAACTTAACACACATCATTCTAGACGTAATTTAGTACGCTGTGCCAAATTTCGTGCAAATCGAAAGATATATAGGGACTTTGGAGGCCCCTTTACCTTAAATCGGACGATAATATATATAGAAGCTATATCTAACTCTGAACCGATTTTCACGAAATTTAACACACATCGTTGTAGACTTAATTCAGTACGCTATGCCAAATTTCGTGCATATATATAGAGACTTTGGAACACCATTTACCTTAAATCGGACGAAAATTGATATGGGAGCTATATCCAAATCTGAACCGATTTTCAGGGAACTTGACACACATCATTCTAGACCTAATTCATTACGCTGTGCCAAATTTCGTTCAAATCGAAAGATATATAGCGACATTGGTACACCAATGACATTAAATCGGACGAAAATTTATATGGATGATATATCTTAATTTTTCTCAATTTCAACAGGGTTCGTCCTTGGGCAAAATAAGTGACTTATGCCAAATTTCATCCAATTCGGATAATAAAAGCGACCTGTACTTTGTTTACAATTTAACATCGACAGACGGACGGACGGACGGACATGCATAAATCGACTCAGAAAGTGATTCTATGCATATTCTCAAAAGGAACCATGTGTCTATTTCGTTTCCTTTTGCCTGTTACAAACATATGCACAAAGACATAATACCCTGTACCACAGTGTGGTGAAGGCTATTAACACACACACACACACAAAGTTAAGTTTTCGGTCCACTTCATCCCGAAATTGTTATCTGATCATCACCGAAAATTATAGGCGTTGACCTTGACCATACATGGATCTTCATGGAAAATTTCAAAGCGATCAGAGCTATATTTCCGCCCTCTAGTGAGGTAATGGGTTACTAAATAATATCTCCCTACGTACGCACCCGTAAATATTTAAGTGTAGCTGCCACATCTAAGTACATACGACCATATAGTGGGAATCAATTTAAAGGTCAACCACTCCTCTTGGATATACTATCAACTTCTCGGGTCTATGTCCTTCGGGAGTTAATATATACGCCATAGAATATATTTTTTGTTTTAATTTTTCACACAAAAGTCAGGGTCCATTTGACCCGCTAAATATTGACCGATCTTCATCAAAACGGGCTTATTCTTGGGCCCGATCTCATAATCCATGTAAAATTTCTCGACGTTTGCGCCATAATTGCGGCCTCTGGAGCGACCAGAAAAACCGACAACATTTTAGTATTTGGTCCGTTTCATCCCCTAAATATTAACCAATCTATACCAAAAACAATAGGGGTATACATTGTCCAGAAACCATCCTATATACAAAATTTCGAGAATATTGGTCCATAACTGTGGCCTGTATCGTGTTTACAAATTATAATGGACAGACAGACGGACGGACACACATGTCTAGATCGACTCAGCTAGTCGAGATATGACGATCGGTATATTTAAAAGTGGGTCTAGGAACAATATTTCGCGGCGTTACAAACTCTTGGTGCTGCACAAAGCTATAATACCCCGACAACATTGTTGTGTAGGGTATAAATATTGAAATCAAAAATATTATTTAAGAAATCCACGCCTCCTATAAAGCCATAGAAAAATTATTTAAAAAATTGACGCCTCATATGTGGCCCTAGAAAAATTATATGTAAAAGCAACGCCTCATATATGGCCCTAGAAAAATTAGTTAAAAATCCATGCCTTCTATAGGACACTAAAAAAATTATTTTGAAAAATCTGCGACTCCTATAAGGCCCCAAAAATGTATTTTAAAAAAATACAATCCTCTTTAAGTCTTTAAACCTCGTTAAATTTTATTATCTTAAAGGGTGTAAGAGACCTTCTGAGCGCAATAACCTTAAATCCATTGCTGTCACATTAGTGGCCATAGAAAAATTATTTAAGAAATCCTCGCCTTCTATAGGACACTGGAAAAATTATTTAAAACATCGACGCCTCCACTAGGACACTAGAAAATCGTTTATAAACCAACGCCACCTATAGGGCACTAGACATATTATTTACAAAATCCACGCCACCTATTGGACACTAGAAAAATTATTTAAAAAAATCAACGCCTCATATATGGCCCTAGAAACATTATTAAAAAAATCAGAGCCTCATATGAATCGCTAAAAATAATTTGTAAACCCTTTACAATAATTCTTTAAATTTTATTAACTTAAAGGGTGTAAGAGACCTTCTGAGCGCAATAACCTTAAATCCATTGATGTCACATTAGTTGCCTATAAAAACCATTGTACTATTTAAAACAACACCATACGAAGTGCCATATATTTTATTAGACATTTTTGTGCCTCCTCTTCTTTAAGTTTTTCCTATGTACACAATGTTAAATATGTAAAAGAAAAACACACAATGAGAAGTTCTCCTGCAACAAGCCGGAATTCATAGACCTAGTCCATACACTGCCATTGTCGAGCAGTGATAATAATAATGGTCTTGATTCTAGTTATAAGTCGTGTGCACATGGCAAACTTTCCGATGTATGAACACAGCAAGTAAATATTCTACATATTAAAAGCAAATGGTGGAGCCGAGTGAAAAGGGGGGATGGGGAGGTTCTCCCCTACTAGAAATGGCACAGCAAACAAAGGTAGCAGCAGGAGCAGCAGCACACCAATGTTAAGCAAACTTTGTACATTAATATTAATTTTGTTGTCATAAATCCAATGAAACGTGCGACTGTGACAGTTGTAACTACCAAAATGACTTTTACATTCCCCCACCACACACACACACATACACTCTCCATTCTGACATCATGACTAGGGATCCTTTGGTGTCCTTTGGATTTCACCGTTACTATGACATACGTTTTTATTTTGTTTGTTTTCATTTCAGTTGGCTTGCCCAAGTATTCCCTACACGGATCATGAATAGTTTTTGTTTTCGTGCTCTGAGTTTTGGGTTGAAAGTCAAACAGAATAGGGGACAGACAGACAGACGGACACATATTTATGGCATAAGTTTTACATACGTTTCTGGTTAAACTATAGACTCCATAGTCAGCAAACAAACAAGTGTTTAAATATCGGTCGATTGGTTATTATTTGGGTCAATAGTCATTTGAATAAAATAGAAATGTTAGTTTAGTTGAGCTGAGCTAAGTTTGGTTCGGTTCGGTTCGGTTGGCATGCCACCACATTTGGGGGCGGTTTTATTATTTCCAATAAAAATGGGGCCATGCCAGTGTCATATATTTATGAATAATTTATAATGTTTACAATTATTAGAGGAAACAAAACATGAAATGATTAGAAACATATTTTTTGACACTTGAAAATATGCAATATCTGTTAGGCTAAAATGACAGCCCGAAAGTATGCACTACAATTGGGAAAATGTAAATAATTAAAAACCGAACACATTTTACAAACAATTATGAGTTAAAAACCAGTAAACAAATTTTTCATTTGGTCAGATATATAAGCTATATCTAAATCTGAACCGATTTTCACGAAAATTAACACACATCATTCTAGACCTAATTCATTACGCTGTGCCAAATTTCGTGCAAATCGAAAGATATATAGGGACTTTGGTGCACCATTTACATTACATCGGATGAAAATATATACGGGAGCTATATCTAAATCTGAGCCGATTTTCACGAAACTTAACACATATAATTCTAGACCTAAGTCATTACACTGAGCCAAATTTCGTGCAAATCGAAAGATATATAGGGACTTTAGTGCACCATATACATTAAATCGGACGAAAATATATGTGGGAGCTATATCTAAATCTGAACCGATTTTCAGGAAACTTAACACACATCATTCTTGGCCTAATACTTTACACTGTGCCAAATTTCGTGCAAATCGAAAGATATATAGGGACTTTGGTGCACCATTTACAATAAATGGGACGAAAATGTATATGGGAGCTACATCTAAATCTGAACCGATTTTCAGGAAACCTAATACACATCATTCTAGACCTAATTTCGTGCCCTATTAGCACATTACGTTGTGACACATTTCGTGCAAATCGAAAGATATATAGGGAGTTTGGTGCACCATTTACTTTAAATCGGACGAAAATATATATGGGATCTATATCTAAATCTGAACCGTTTTTCAGGAAACTTAACACACAGCATTCTTGGCCTAATACTTTGCGCTGTGCCAAATTTTGTGCAAATCGAAAGATATATAGGGACTTTAGTGCACCACACACATAAAATCGGACAAAACTATATATGGGAGCTATATCCAAATGCGACCGAATTTTCTCGAAACTTGACACACATCATTCTAGCCTCAATTCAGTACACCATGCAAAATTTCGTGCACATCGAAAGATATATAGGGACTTTAGTGGCCAATATACATTAAATCGGACGAAAATATATATGGGAGCTATATCTAAATCTGAATCGATTTTCTCGAAACTTGACAAACATCATTCTAGCCTCAATTCAGTAGCCTATGTCAAATTTCGTGCAAATCGAAAGATATATAGGGACTTTGGTGCACCATTTACCTAAAATCGGACGAAAATATATATGGGAGCTATATCTAAATCTGAACCGATTTTTCCCAATTTCAATAGGGTTCGTCCTTGGGCCAAATAACAGAGCTATGCCAAATTTCATCCAAGTCGGATCATAAATGCGACCTGTACATTGTTCACAAAAATACGTGGACGGACTGGCGGACAGACAGACGGACAGACAGACGGACATGCGTAAATCGACTCAGAAAGTGATTCTATATGTATTCTCAAAAGGAACCATGGGCCTATCTCGTTCAATTTTGCCGGTTACAAACATATGCACAACGACATAATACCCTGTACCACAGTGTGGTGAAGGCTATAAAAAGGTGGGAACTTTGTAAACAATTTTAGCTGGGCCTTATTTATTTTTTTTTTTTAATATTTTCTTTTTCTAGGAGGCATGGATTTTTTTAAATAATTTGTCTAGGGTCCTAGGGTGGCTTCGGTTTTTATACCCTACACAACTATGTTATAAGGGTGTTATAGCTTTGTGCAGCCCCAAAAGTTTGTAACGCCGCAAAATATTGGTCCACCTTTAAGTATACCGATAGTCATATCTCGACTAGCTGAGTCGATCTAGACATGTGTGTTCGTCCGTCCGTCTGTCCATTATATTTTGTAAACACGATACAGGTAACAGTTATGGACCGATCTTTACGAAATTTTGCATGTTGGATCGGTTCTGGTCAATAAAGACCCCTATTGTTTTTGGTAAAGATCGGTTAATATTGAATAGGTGTAGCGTGTCATGTGGACCATTACCACAAGCCGGACAGATATTCTGCACTGTGTTATCAATTCGCGCCCAATACGAATTGAGACGACGAGCACCACTCTCGTTTGTCGCGGTAACTGCTTCTCTTCTGCTGCTATCGATGCCGGGTGAACCCCGAGGATTGTATTCACTCTGTATTCTTGAATTGCTTCCTCAGCTGCATTCGAGTGAATACGATTCAATCATGCTTGGTAGGCCTGCTGGTTTAGAGGCTCTCTTTTACACTTCTGGACCTCTCTCTCTCTAGATCATGAAGATCTTACCTGGCGTGCCTAGACGGTTGGTGCCTATCCATTTGGTGGTGGTTAGGATGGCTGCTTCTGCAGCACCCAATCAGATATTGCATCGAC
Organism: Musca vetustissima; assembly: GCF_032173495.1. Classification (NCBI taxonomy): domain Eukaryota; kingdom Metazoa; phylum Arthropoda; class Insecta; order Diptera; family Muscidae; genus Musca; species Musca vetustissima. The sequence goes on along the minus strand of NW_026872995.1, from coordinate 15,491 downwards.
AACATCGTATCGTGATGACGCACAGGTGGGATCTTCGTCTCCCCACGTAAATGGTCTATCGTAGTCATGAGGAGACAACTTGTTGCAGTACTCAGGGCGGCATTTTGGTAGGATTGTATAGTTTTCCATTGCGTAGAACGTACGTTGGCGGCCACACTGGAGCCGCATAATTTACCACAGACAGGCCTATTGCTTTGTAGGTTGTCAACAAGGGTCACGGCTAGTGACTTGAGAACCTTGTTCCTGCTCTTGACCTTATCGCAAATAGCTGTGGCATGCGCGGACGACTTGTGGGGGTTATCGAATGTGACCCCTAGAACCTTGAGGTAATTTGAGGTCGGAATTATGGACCCATCGACCTGTACATTCAAGGGTAGCCTCATCTCCGCTTTCAATGTGGTAAACAGTGTGGCCGTTGAATTTGTGATTCCGCACTTTACCTCGGCGGTTCCACTGACCGCCGCCCCCATACACTCGATGTAAGGGTCTCTGGAGTCAAGCTCAAGCGAGATAGGTCTGCACTGGACAGAATGGTGTAATAGGAATGCTATTCCTCCAACTCCATTTCTTGAACCATCCTTCCTTAAGACGTTGTATCCATAACAACTTTGAAGCCTACAGTTATTACTCAGGCTGCAAATATCGCGAAATATTGCCCACGCTCAGAATATAGAACCACACAAAGATAGATTTTCGTGGAAGTTGTGTAGGTTATCATAAGATCGGCCCCGTCCGACTATACTGTTCCGATCACCGGTTTAAATAATTTTTCCAGAGCTTGGGTTTTTTATACCCTTCACCACACTGTGCTACAGGGTATTGTGTCTTTATGTTATGATATGTTTGTAACAGGCAAACATAATCGAGATAGACCCATGGTTATTTTAGAGAATATGCATAGATTCATTTTCTGAATCGATTTGTGCATGTCCGTCCGTCTGTTCGTCTGTCCATGTTAAATTCTAAACAAAGTACAGGTCGCATTTATGATCCGAATTGGATGAAATTTGGCACAGCTCATTTGTTTGGCCAAAGGACGAACCATATTGAAGTTGGGAAAATCGGTTCAGATTTAGATATAGCTCTCATATATATATTCGTCCGATTTAAGGTATATTGTGTACCAATGTCCTTATATATCTCCCGATTTGCACAAAATTTGGCACAGCATTCTGACTTAGGTCTAGAATGATGTGTGTACAATTTCTTGAAACTCGGTCCAGATATAGATATCGCTCCCATATATATTTTCGTCCGATTTGAGGTAAATGGTGTACCAAAGTCCCTATATATCTTTCGATTTTCACGAAATTTGGCACAGCGTAATGAATAAGGTCTAGAATGATGTGTGTTAATTTTCGTGAAAAGGCCCGCTAGTACAAAATGAAAAAATTCGCTGTTGCAAACATAAATTTACTGTGAAAAAAATCATTTGGGGGGGGGGGGGGCCGGGCCCCCCGGGCCGCCCCCCTGCGTACGTCCCTGGCTCCTATATATATATATATATATATATTCATCCGATTTTATGTAATTGGTGCAACATAGTCCCTATTTATCTTTCGATTTGCACGGAATTTCGCACAGCGTAATGAAATAGGTCTAGAATGTTGTGTGGTTTATGCTATAATAATTTTTTCTTGGTCCTATATAAGTCGTGGATTTTTTAAATATTTTTTTCGAAGTCATTTAAATGCTATCCATTACCATTAATATCTTGTGTTGTCTTTATGCCTTACATTAAACTATTTATTCTCCTTTTTTGTTTATATATCTCTGGCCATAAATTCATATTATTTTGATGATTATTAACCAATAAACATTGGCTACAACAACACTTTCAACACCCATTTTTGAGGTCATAACTTCGTGTGGCATTACCGCTCAAACACACATGTGTGTGTGTGTGTTTGGGTCCACCCTGGCCCATTTCCTTGCATCACTCGCCAAACACCTTCCGGAACGTTGTGCTCTGATACCAAACTAATAAGAATAACAAATAAATGAAAAAACAAACAAACCCAACGACCGACCGACCAACCGAACGGGGTAAAATATTGTTGTTTTTTTTATTTTACATGCTAACGTGTGTATGTGTTTGGATCTCTGAATGGTATTTTCCATTTTTTACAACCTACCGTGACCTACATTTTAACAGTCATCGTTGCATTTTAATGCCTTCCTTGCTACTGCCAATGCGGCTGCCACTACTGCTGCTGCTGATGATGATGATGGTGCTCTGGCGAGCAGTATCCTCTCTATGGCAGTTGTTGTTGCCGCTGTTTTTGTTGTACAAATATAATGCAACATCATACCTTGATACTACTCTGTATTCAATATTTTATGATATACATTTGGTAAACATGCTGACACACACACACATATATATACACATGTACACATATACATATACTAAGTCATAGATATGGCCGTGTGTGCGAATGCATTGTAAGTATAGAATATAAACGAACACATATGCATTTTTATGATAATATGAAATTATTATTGTTGTTGTTAAACATACACATATACATATCACAGAATATTGTTGTTGTTGTTGTCGTTTTTTCTCGGCTTTTATTTTCTTATTGCTGTTTTTGTTGTACTCACATACAGAAAGTCATAATATTTGTTTTAAATGTGTGGTTGGTTTCAGGCTTCATTCAGTAGCTTGGTGCGGTATTTAAGTTTCCAGCGAGTGATAGCGAGAGTAGTGGTTAAAGTCACCACTACCACTACTCCTAGTTTTCAACTTAACCACAATGTTAATGCGACAAAGAAGGCAAACATCAAATTCAGTTTTCTCCAATGTTTAAATTTTAGCTTGGCAAATATTATGATTTTTGAGGGGGGGGACCTAACTAGGTCGTGTTGGAATAAAGTGGAGAATTTTTAAATAATTTTTTTCGAGGCTCTACATAAGGTGTGGATTTTTTAAATATTTTTTCCAGGGTCATATATGAGGCGTGAATTTTTTAAATATTTTTTCCAGGGTCATATATGAGGCGTGGATTTTTTACATATTTTTTCCAGGGTCATATATGAGGCGTGGATTTTTTAAATATTTTTTTTACAGGCTCTATATAAGGCGTGGATTTTTTAAATAATTTTTTTAAAGGCTCTATATAAGGCGTGGATTTTTTAAATAATTTTTTTAAGGGCTCTATATAAGGCGTGGTTTTTTTAAATAATTTTGTTCGAGGCTCTATACAAGGCGTGGATTTTTTAAATAATTTTGTTCGAGGCTCTATACAAGGCGTGGATTTTTTAAATATTTTTTCCAGGGTCATATATGAGGCGTGGATTTTTTAAATATTTTTTCCAGGGTCATATATGAGGCGTGGATTTTTTAAATATTTTTTCCAGGGTCATATATGAGGCGTGGATTTTTTAAATATTTTTTCCAGGGTCATATATGAGGCGTGGATTTTTTAAATATTTTTTCCAGGGTCATATATGAGGCGTGGATTTTTTAAATATTTTTTCCAGGGTCATATATGAGGCGTGGATTTTTTTAATAATTTTTTAATGGTCCTATATAAGGCGTGGATTTTTTAAATATTTTTTCAACGACCTAAGGCGTGGATTTTTTAAATATTTTTTCCAGGGTCATATATGAGGACTGGATTTTTTAAATATTTTTTACAGGGTCATATATGAGGCGTGGATTTTTTAAATAATTTTTTTAAAGGCTCTATATAACTCGTGAATTTTTTAAATAATTTTTTCTAGAGTCCATATATAAGGCGTGGATTTTTTAAATATTTTTTTCTACAGGCCATATATAAGGCGTGGATTTTTAAATAATTTTTTCCAGAGCCCATATATAAGGCGTGGATTTTTTAAATAATTTTTTCCAGGGTCATATATAGCATTTCCACATTAAATGAAACCTTTTACAAATTAAATGAACCCTTTTCCAAATTAAATGAAACCTTTTCCAAATTAAATGAAACCTTTTCCAAATTAAATGAACCCTTTTCCAAATTAAATGAAACCTTTTCCAATTGAAATGAAACCTTTTACAAATAGAATGAAACCTTTTCCAATTGAAATGAAACCTTTTACAAATAGAATGAAACTTTTTCCAAATTAAATGAAACCTTTATTCTTATCTAAGGAACTATAATATTTGCAGTAATTTTAAACCAATATTTGAAAATTAAATCAAAGAATATTAACAAATATAGTTGTATGGCTATGTAATTAACATAAATATTCTTTAATTCTGTGTGATTTCATTTAATATCTTTACTACATAAAACTAAATTTTAATAAATAAATATTTAAGAACAAGAATTGAATACCCGGTCCTAAATGCGAAATACATATTTGACTTAATAAATTGTTGATGATAAGGTAACTGCTTATCTTAATGAAGGGGTTCCCGACTTGCAGCTTGTGGGATTTTCAAAACCATGTCCATAACGTAGTTAGAACAATCTTGCCGAGTAAGCTTTTGAATACTTCGCTCGATTACATCAACAATGTTATGTTCCATTGAAACGTCACACAGCTCAGCTCTTGGACATAATTTTATTTTTGAAAATGCATTTTCAATTGGATTTAGCATTGGAGAAAAAAGCGGTAAGAATTTAAGGTTGCATCTTTTGGATTCGATAAAATTTTTTATGTCATGCCGCTTGTGTATTTGAGCGTTATTTTCCAACTCTGGATTGATTTTCTCAAAAAAAAATTCTATAAATAATTTAAATCTGTCTGCATTGACACTGGAATTAGAAACGATTGTGTGATGTACAACTCCCGCGTTGTTTATTGCTGCAATTATAGTGACATGACGACCTCTGACCGTACGCAACACAATGTGTGCTCTTGTTCCTTGTCTTGAACGGGCTTGGGTTCTTCGTATGTGAAGATTAAATCCACACTCATCAATGAATATTAATTTTTACCTTGTTGCGGTATCCATTTTGTAAAGTCTTGAGCATATTTTTGTCTCAAGCCTAATGTTCTGAAGTCATTCTTTCGTTCTATTTCAATAGAGGCCATCTTAAACGTAATTTTTAATTTCCGTAATCCATATTCTATGCAGCTTGTGGAATATTTATATCATTTTCTCTCAACAGTTTAGTTTTTATGGCTTTGAGGGTAATTCCAGGTTGACTTTCTACATAGAACTCGATCAGACTTAAAACTTGTGGTGTCAACAACTTAATTCTATTTCCTCCACGCTTATTTTCCTTCAATGTTCCAAAATTTTGTTTGTAATTACTTCACATTGTCGAGAGTTTACTGTTTTGGATGTTCACATTATCGAGAGTTCACTGTATTTAAAAATAGCAACGTTTAAAATAAATGCGAACCTGATTTTAGCTCGGGAAGCTCTGATAATTGGGAACCTGAGGAAGAATCAATATCCTCGCCATTGCATGTGGAAATGCTCCAGAACCTACCGAAGCTACATCTACAAGACCCCGAAACAAATTGGGTCAGTATAAAAAAATAACAAATGACATGAAATTGTTATTATTTAAATTCTATGAAGAGGGGAGAATCATTTCCGAGGCTGCAAATTTAACCTGCATAAAAATAAATTCCGAAAAAACATTTATAAGGAGATACAAACAAAATTTTGGAACATTGAAGGAAAGTAAGCGTGGAGGAAATAGAATTAAGTTGTTGACACCACAAGTTTTAAGTCTGATCGAGTTCTATGTAGAAAGTCAACCTGGAATTACCCTCAAAGCCATAAAAACTAAACTGTTGAGAGAAAATGATATAAATATTTCCACAAGCTGCATAGAATATGGATTACGGAAATTAAAAATTACGTTTAAGATGGCCTCTATTGAAATAGAACGAAATAATGACTTCAGAACATTAGGCTTGAGACAAAAATATGCTCAAGACTTTACAAAATGGATACCCCAACAAGGTAAAAATTAATATTCATTGATGAGTGTGGATTTAATCTTCACATACGAAGAACCCAAGCCCGTTCAAGACAAGGAACAAGAGCACACATTGTGTTGCGTACGGTCAGAGGTCGTCATGTCACTATAATTGCAGCAATAAACAACGCGGGAGTTGTACATCACACAATCGTTTCTAATTCCAGTGTCAATGCAGACAGATTTAAATTATTTATAGAATTTTTTTTTGAGAAAATCAATCCAGAGTTGGAAAATAACGCTCAAATACACAAGCGACATGACATAAAAAATTTTATCGAATCCAAAAAATGCAACCTTAAATTCTTACCGCTTTTTTCTCCAATGCTAAATCCAATTGAAAATGCATTTTCAAAAATAAAATTATGTGCAATAGCTGAGCTGTGTGACGTTTCAATGGAACATAACATTGTTGATGTAATCGAGCGAAGTATTCAAAAGCTTACTCGGCAAGATTGTTCTAACTACGTTATGGACATGGTTTTGAAAATCCCACACGCTGCAAGTCGGGAACCCCTTCATTAAGATAAGTAGTTACCTTATCATCAACAATTTATTAAGTCAAATATGTATTTCGCATTTAGGACCGGGTATTCAATTCTTGTTCTTAAATATTTATTTATTAAAATGTCAAGAAATACCCCAGTTTGTATTACTATTTATTTAGTTTTATGTAGTAAAGATATTAAATGAAATCACACAGAATTAAAGAATATTTATGTTAATTACATAGCCATACAACTATATTTGTTAATATTCTTTGATTTAATTTTCAAATATTGGTTTAAAATTACTGCAAATATTATAGTTCCTTAGATAAGAATAAAGGTTTCATTTAATTTGGAAAAAGTTTCATTCTATTTGTAAAAGGTTTCATTTCAATTGGAAAAGGTTTCATTCTATTTGTAAAAGGTTTCATTTCAATTGGAAAAGGTTTCATTTAATTTGGAAAAGGGTTCATTTAATTTGGAAAAGGTTTCATTTAATTTGGAAAAGGTTTCATTTAATTTGGAAAAGGGTTCATTTTATTTGTAAAAGGTTTCATTTAATGTGGAAATGCTATATGAGGCGTGGATTTTTTAAATAATTTTTCCAAGGTCCCTATGAGGCGTGGATTTTTTAAATAATTTTTTCCAGGGTCATATATGAGGCGTGGATTTTTTAAATAATTTTTTTAAAGGCTCTATATAACTCGTGAATTTTTTAAATAATTTTTTCCAGAGTCATATATGAGGCGTGGATTTTTTAAATAATTTTTTTAAAGGCTCTATATGAGGCGTGGATTTTTTAAAAAAGGCTCTATATGAGGCGTGGATTTTTTAAAAAAGGCTCTATATGAGGCGTGGATTTTTTAAATAATTTTTTTAAAGGCATTACAAGAGGAGTGGATTTTTTAAATAATTTTTTTAAAGGCATTACAATAGGCGTTGATTTTTTAAATAATTTTTTTAAAGGCTCTATATAAGGCGTGGATTTTTTAAATAATTTTTTCTAGGCTTTATATAAGGCGTGGATGCTTATACGCTTCACCACACTGTGATACAGGGTATTATATCTTTGTGCATATGTTTGTAACAGGCAAAAGGAAACGAAATAGACACATGGTTCCTTTTGAGAATATGCATAGAATCACTTTCCGTCCGTCCGTCTGTCTGTCCATGTTAAATTGTAAACAAAGTACAGGTCGCATTTATGATCCGAATTGGATAAAAATTGGCATATGTTACTTATTTGGCCCAAGGACGAACCCTATTGAAAATTCGGTTCAGATTTAGATATAGCTCCCATATATAAATTTTCGTCCGATTTAACGTAAATGGTGTAACAAAGTCCCTATATATCTTCCGATGTGCACGAAATTTGGCATAACGTACTGAATTGAGCCTAGAATGATGTCTGCCAAGTTTTGAAATTTGGCACAGCGTACTGAATTGAGCCTAGAATGATGTTTGCCAAGTTTCGGGAAAATCGATTCAGATTTAGATATAGCTCCCATATTTCGTCCGATTTAAGGTAAATGGTGCACCAAAATCCCTGAAAATCTATCGATTTGCACGAAGTTTGGCACAGCGTAATGAATTAGGTCTAGACTGATGTGTGTCAAGTTTCCTAAAAATCGGTTCTGATTTAAATATAACTCCCATATATATTTTCGTCCGATTTAGTGTAAATGCTGTACCGAAATCCTTAAATATCTTTCGATTTGCCTGAAATTTGGCACAGCGTAATGAATTGAGCCTAGAATGATGTCTGCCAAGTTTCAAGAAAATCAGTCCAGATTTATATATAGCTCCCATGTATGGTTTCGTCCGATTTAACGTAAATGGTTCACTAAAGTCCCTATATATCTTTCAATTTGCACGAAATTTGGTACAGCGTACTGAATTTGTGCTACAATGATGTGTGTTAAATTTCCTGAAAGTCGGTCCAGATTTATATATAGTTCACATATATATTTTCGACCGATTTAATGTAAATGATGTACCAAATCCTTAGATATCTTTCGATTTGCAAGAATTTTGGCACAGCGTACTCACTTAGGTTTAGAACGATGTGTGTTAAGTTTCCTGAAAATCGGTCCAGATTTAGATATAGCTCCCTTACATATTTTCGTCCGATTTAATGTAAATAGTGTACCAAAGTCTCTATATTACTTCCGATTTGCACGAATTTTGGCACAAGGTACTGAATTAGGTCTAGAATTATGTCTGCCAAATGGTAATCGATCCGGATTTAGATATAGCTTCCATATATATTTTCGTCCGATTTCGTGTAAATGGTGCACCGAACTCCCTATATATCTTTCGATTTGCACGAATTTTGGCACAGAGTACTGAATTAGGTCTAGAATGATGTGTGCTAAGTTTCGTGAAAATCGGCCCAGATATAGATGTAGCTCCCATATATATTTTACTACGATGTAATGTAAACAGTGTACCAAAGTCCCTATATATCTATCGATTTGCACGAAATTTGGCATAACGTACTGAAATGAGCTTGGAATGATGTCTGACAAGTTTCTAGAAAATTAGTCCAGATTAAGATATAGCTCCCATGTATAGTTTGGTCCGATTTCATGTAAATGGTGTGCCAAAGTCCCTATATATCTTTCGATTTGCACGAACGTTGGCATAACATACTGAACTGATCCTAAAATGATGTCTGCCAAGTTTCGTGAAAATCGGTCCAGATTTAGATATAGCCCCCATATATAGTTTCTTCCGATTTCATGTAAATGGTGCACCTAAGTCCCTATATATCTTGCGATTTGCTGAAATTTGGTATACCGTACTGACTTAGGTCTAGAACGATGTGTGTTAAGTTTCCTTAAAACCGGTCCACATTTAGATGTAGCTCCCATATATAGTTTCGTCCGATTTCATGTAAATTGTGCACCAAAGTCCCTATATATGTTTCGATTTACACGAAATTTGGCATGACATACTGAATTGAACTTAGAAAGATGTCTGCCAAGTTTCGAGAAAATCAGTTCAGATTTAGATATAGCTCCCATATATAGTTTCGTCCGATTTTGGGTAAATGGTGTACCAAAGTCCCCATATATCTTTCAATTTGCACGAAATTTGGCATACCGTAATGGATTAGGTCTAGAACGATGTCTGCCAAGTTTCGAGAAAATCGGTCCAGATATAGATATAGCTCCCATATATAGTTTCGTCTGATTTAATGTAAATGGTGCACCAAAGTCCCTACATTTCATCGATTTGAACGAAATTTGGCATAGCGTACTGAATTGAGCCCGGAACGCTGTCTGCCAAGTTTCGTGAAAATCGGTTCAGATTTCGATATAGCTCCCATATATAGTTTCGTCCAATTTCATGTAAATGGTGCACCAAAGTCCCTATATATCTTTCGATTTGCAGGAATTTTGGCACAGGGTACTGCATTAGGTCTAAAATGATGAGGTCTAAAATGATGATATATTTTCGTCCGATTTTAGGTAAATGGTGCACCAAAGTCCCTATATATCTTCCGATTTGCACGAAATTTGGCAGACATCGTTCCAGGCTCAATTCAGTACGCTGTACCAAATTTCGTTCAAATCGAAAGATATATAGGTACTTTGGTACACCATTTACATAACGTACTGAATTATGTCTGGAATGATGTGTGGTAAGTTTCGTGAAAATCGGTTCATATTTAGATAGGAGCTATATCTATATATATTTGTTCTTCCGATTTTATGTAAATTGTGCACTAAAGACCCAAAGTTTGTCCGATTGTCACACAATCTTGTTCAATGAACTGTAGTTAATATAAGTTAATCTCCGGCAAGTATCTTTAAAATCGGTTCAGATTTTGATATAGCTTCTACACATATATTTTTGTCCGATTTTACACAACATTTACACAGTTTTTGCATAACGTACTGAAGTTAGCATAACCTGGAAGTTGGATGTAAATGCTTCACCAAGGTGGGTCCGATTGGCACAAAATTTTGCACAACGTACTGATTTTACTATAACATAACGTGTGGCAAATTTTTATTGAAATCGATTTAGATTTAGGTATAGCTGTAATATATAGCTTTGTCCGATTTTAAGTAAGATATGCACCAAAGACCCTAAGTTAGGCCGTTTGCTACAACATTTTGTACAATGTACTGAAATTAATATAGCCTTCCGTGCGCTAAGATTTATAGGAATCGATTCAGATTTAGATATAGCTCCCATATATAGTTTCGTCCGATTTTAAGTAAATTCACCAAACACCCAAAATTAGGCCGATTGACACAAATTTTGCACTGAAGTTAATATAACCTAGGGTGTGGAAAGTTTTGAAATCTGATCAAATTTGGATGGAGCTCCTATATATTTTCCCCCTATATGAAGGGTATCATATTATCGGCCCGTCCGACTTTACTACTTTCCCTACTGGTTTTTAATATATTTTTTGGAGGCTCCATACAAGGTCTGGATTATTTAAATAATTTTTTCGGGCCTCTATACAAGGCCTGGAAATAAATTTTTCCTCTTAATTTTAATACGCCCATTTCAATTACATTTCCCTTCGTTAATATCTTAAATGGGTCAATGATTTCCTCTATATATAGCTTTTAATGAGGTTATATGTATATACTTTTTGCTGCTGTGCCCGATATTAATTCCATTTTCCATGAATCACTTGAAGATATTTATTATCTTCACCTCAGTGCCTTATTTTAATGGTATTTCCATTTCATTTGTTTGCTTCATGGGTTCTGCATTCGTATTTTCAGCGAATACTCTTTACACAACGTTACACACACACACAGATACACAGATCTGCTTAATTTATTAATCCGTTGAAGAAAGAATTCATAAGCTCCTTATAACCTTAACCTATGAATTTCCATATATTGATTTATATTTTTCGTCGGCATTTTCTTCTTCTTCTTCTTCCATTCTCTTTTAATTTTTCATTTGCTCTTGTTTATTTTCCATTTTAATTGACAGATTAAAGGTCGACAACAATGGTGGTGCCTGGTGTCCCAAACACATGGTCTCACGCGGCCTCAAGGAATATCTACAAATTGATTTGCTGCAGGTACATGTGTTAACAGCCATTCGGACGCAAGGTCGTTTTGGCAAGGGCCAGGGTCAGGAGTACACCGAAGCCTATGTGGTGGAATATTGGCGTCCCGGTATGGAGGCGTGGCGCCGCTGGAAGACTTTCCAGGGAAAAGAGGTAAGTTTTGGAAATAGTATACTTTTAGATATTAATTTTGGAACGTAGGGCTCCATCATATTCGACCTATTTTAAAAGCAATAAATTTCACTTTCGCCTTTAATTCTCTCCTCTCCCCTTGCTACTTCTTTTACAGATATTGCCCGGAAATACAAACACTTATAGTGAAGTGGAAAATGTGCTGCAACCCATTATCTTTGCCTCGAAAGTTCGCATCTATCCCTATAGCCAATACGACCGGACAGTGTGTCTGCGTGCTGAAGTTGTGGGCTGTCCATGGGAAGGTAAGTTACACTGAAAGGTACTTGAAATGAAAATATAGGGAACATACCAAAAAGTGGACCCACACCGACAATTCTACAAACCGATTTATGTAAACCATTATGTACGCCAAATATAAATTTCATCCATTTATACTGGCGATTTTTTCCATAAAATCTTAAATGGGGATTATCGGTCCACTCCTTCTGGTCAGAAATTAATTTTTTAATAACATGTGAAAGGACATCCGATTTGAACCAAACTTTGCACAACCCATTATCTTTACGAAGTCTGGGTTAAGTGGTTTTCCTGTGGAAGAGTGGAGGTATTCCTCTCTATATTAGAGAACTTTAAGTCAGTTCGGTTTTACCGAGGGTAGAAGTACTGTGGACGCGTGGCGGCATGTGCAATATAGCCTGAGCGGGTCAAATTCCAAATTTTTATACCCTTCACCACACTGTGGTACAGGGTATTATGTCTTTGTGCATATGTTTGTAACAGGCAAAAGGAAACGAGATAGACACATGGTTCCTTTTGAGAATATGCATAGAATCACTTTCTGAGTCGATTTACGCATGTCCGTCTGTCCGTCCGTCCGTCTGTCCGTCTGTCCGTCTGTCCGTCCATGTATTTTTGTGAACAAAGTACAGGTCGCATTTATGATCCGATTTGGATGAAATTTGGTATATGTCACTTATTTGGCCCAAGGACGAACCCTATTGAAATTGGGAAAAATCGGTTCAGATTTAGATATAGCTCCCATATATATATTCGTCCGATTTATTGTAAAAAGTCCCTATATATCTTCCGAATTGCACGAAATTTGGCACATCGTAATGAATTAGGCCTAGAATAATGTGTGCTGAGTTTCATGAAAATCGGTTCAGATTTAGATATAGCTCCCATATATAGTTTCGTCCGATTTTATGTAAATGGTGCACCAAAGTCCCTATATATCTTTCGATTTGCACGAAATTTAGCACAGCGTAATGAATTAGGCCTATAATGATGTGTGCTGAGTTTCATGAAAATCGGTTCAGATTTAGATATAGCTCCCATATATAGGTTCACCCGATTCAATGTAAATGGTCCACCAAAGTCCTATATATGTTTCGATTTGTACGAAATTTGGCACAACGTACTGAATTAGGTCTTGAAAGATGTGTGTTAAGTTTCCTGAAAATCGGTCCAGATTTACATATAGTTCCCATATATATTTTCCTCCGATTTAATGAAAATGGTGTACCAAAGTCCCCATATATCTTTCGATTTGCACGAAATTTGGCATAGCATAATGAATTAGGTCGAGAATGATGTGTGTTAAGTTTCCTGAAAATCGGTCCAGATTTAGATATAGCTCCCATATATATTTTCGTCCGATTTAACCCTTTCAGAGTCAATTTTTTTATACCCTTCACCACACTGTGGTACAGGGTATTATGTCTTTGTGCATATGTTTGTAACAGGCAAAACTAATCGAGATAGACCCATGGTTCCTTTTGAGAATATGCATAGAATCACTTTCTGAGTCGATTTATGCATGTCCGTCTGTCCGTCCGTCCGTCCGTCTGTCCGTCCATGTATTTTTGTGAACAAAGTGCAGGTCGCATTTATATTCCGATTTGAATGAAATTTGGCACATGTCTCTTATTTGGTCCAAGGACGAACCCTATTGAAATTGGAGGAAATCGGTTCAGATTTAGATATAGCTCCCATATATAGTTTCGTCCGATTTTATGTAAATGGTGCACCAAACTCCCAATATTGGTCCGATTGAGACAAAATTTGGAACCGAGTACTGGCATAGGTCCGGAATGATGTATGCCAAGTTTTGCTGAAATCGGTTCAGATTTAGATATAGCTCGCATATATAGTTTCGTACGATTCTATGTAAATGGTGCACCAAACTCCCAATATTGGTCCGATTGAGCAAAATTTTTCACAGCGTACTGAATTAGACCTAAATTTATATGTGCGAAGTTTTGTTGAAATCGGGTCAGATTTAGATATAGCTGCCGAATGTATTTTCGTCCGATTTTATCTAAATGGTGCACCAAACTCAGAAGGAATGTCAGACTGAAGCAAAATTTTGCAAATAGTACTGGAATAGGTCTGGATTGATGTATGCCAAGTTTTGTTGAAATCGGTTAAGATTTAAATATAGCTCCCATATATAGTTTCGTCCGATTTCATGTAAATGGTGCACCAGCCTCCCAATATTTGTCCGATTGGAACAAAATTTTGAACAGCGTACTGAATGGTTCAGTTTAATGTCAGGGAAATTTGGATGAAATTGGTTTAGATTTAGATATAGCTCCCATATATTTGTCCGCTTGTGACAAAATTTTACACAGCGTACTGAACTAAGTCCATTTTGATGTCTATGAAGTTTTATTTAAATCGGTTCAGATTTAGATATAGCTATAGTTTCGATTTCTCTCCGATTTTTATACCTTTCACCACACTGTGGTACAGGATATTATGTAAAAGGCAAAAGGCAGAAAATCATTTTCTGAGTTGATTTATGCATGTCTGTCGTACAGGTCGTACAGATGCGGTTGGGTTAAAATTCGGCACATGTCACTTATATGGCGCAAGGACAAACTTCACTTAAATTGTTGGAAATTTTATTTATTTTCGGCCGATTTCATCTAAAAGGTGTACTAAATACACAACTTTTAGCCGGATTATGACAAAACAATGAACAGCATACATAATTCAGGGTAGAATAACTTATATTAAGTTATGTTGAAATCGATTCAGCTCCCATATATATTTTCGGTCGATTTCATGGGAATGGCTTACAATATAGAAATATTTTGACAAACGTTTTCACAGCGTACCGAGTTTAGTGTGGTAAAAGATGTATTAAGTTTTGTTGATATCGGTTCAGGTTTAGATATAGTTCCCATATATAGTTTTGACTGATTCCATCTAAATTGTTCCCAAAAGTGTCCCCTTAAAGATAATCGACCGACTTCATGCAAGTGAGAAAAACTTTTGCACATTATACGAATTTAGTCTAATTTAGTAAAATTACGGGTGGTAAATTTCTTCTTTCGTAAAAATTGCCCAAGTGAGGTGAATGGCTGTAATTATACCCATGTGAAATCGGTTTAGATTTACTTACAGGTCCCATATTTTTGTCCAATTTTATGTAAATGGCGTATGGTAAGTTTGATTTAAACATGTTCGTTATATTTTACGATTTAAATTAGAAATGCATAACAAAATTATTGTCTGCAGAAGTATTTCAGACCAGACCTCTATAAAATATTTACAACACAGATGACGGTGAATTCTTACCTGTGTGTTGTTTGCTATTTTGCTAAAAACAATAACATATTGGTGATAATTTATAACAGGTATATTATAAGCTGCGGTTTAAAAGCAATAATAGATTAGTCATAATCCAAAGCAGGTATATTATATCAACATGTAACGGATTAGTTATCGTGGTGTACAACAGGTAACAGGTAGGTTATGTGGATTATCACAATAGTGATAATCCATATAACCTACCTGTTACGGATTATAATTAATCTCTTATTGTTTGTACACAACGGTATAAAAGGGTATTATTGACACAAATACCTGGAATTATGTTGAATCAACACAGGTTTTTATTATTTC